>NW_010131089.1:0-14893 GCF_000699245.1 Pterocles gutturalis
GCAGCGGCCTTGGGCGGGCGGCCCCGGGGGTTCCCAGGCCGAGCAGGCGCAGGCGTGCTGTCCTGCAAAGCTGCGCCTTGTTTGCTGCCCTTGAACGGTGGCAGAAGAGGCGTGCTGGCCGACCTTGCCCCTGGGTTTGGTGTGTGCAGGGGGGACACCAGCTGTATGCTCGCACCGTGTTGGCAGCCTCAAGCCATAAATCGAGTATGAGCGCGCTAACGGAGTTACAGCTTGTCCATCTGACCAGAACGTGAACGTGTTTATGCTCGTGGAGCTTTTGATCCTAAGGGTCTGTTAACGATATGCTAAATGGTACGAGCAAAAACATGTCGGTATCAGTGTGTATTTTGTCCATGTCGTAGCTTGGGACTGACAGGCCAATTCATCTGTAGTGCCTGAGGATAGGTGTCCCACCGTAGGAAGAGAGGGGTTTTTGTGTTTTGCTCTCGTGTGCTTGAAGAGGTGCTGTCATAGTTCCTTTTTAAATGTCCATTTGTTTTTCAACTCAGTTTTCAAAACCTTGTGTAAGTACACAGAAAGCCATCAGGAGAAGAGATAGGGAATGTGAAGTGTGATGGTAGCTCTTAACTTTTGGAAGTAAGGAGGATTCAGGGCTTCTGTTTATTTCAGTTGAATATATTCATGGATTTTAACAGAGGGACCCAAGATATTGATAATGAAGCTGAGTATTGGATACCTGTGAAAATCTTGGCTTAAGCCAGTTGTCTGAAGTTGCTCAGTAACTCTGTGGTAGAGCAATGGAAAATAAAACAGTTCTTCTCTTTCCTAGTTCCCTATTCTATGAGTAAAATTATTTTTTGTTTTCATTAGTTTGTGGCAGAAGACGAGGATATAGACTGCCTTCAGTCATCCAAGGACCAATTCTTTCATATTAGCTCTGTGACATAGAATATGAATAATTTACAGGGGGGAGGGAAGGCGGAAAGGTCTTCAAGGATCTATTTAATTTATGTGACAAATATGTAATTTATAATTCTTAACATTTTAAGTCCATTTTACTTATGGTTACTTTCAGCAGAAATTACAGTATGCTCCAGAGGTAAAGAGCAAGACCATTCGCTTCATGAATTTAAGAAATGCAGGAACTCTGAATGACACAAGGTAAATTTTATGTTGAGATATTAATGTGAAAATATTGTCTCTCAATTTTAAAATAATTTCTAGATGTGACAAGACTATCAAGCTAATGTAATGTTGATATGAAGTAGGGGAAAAGTACAGTTTTAGCAAAAGGCATTTTGGGTTAATGTGGGAAGTCACTTTAGAAATAATTCATGTACCTAAACATAGGTGTCTGGCACCATTTCACATGTGTCAGGGCACATGAAATTTCTGCCTTGCATTGCCAGGATGTGACGCAGTACCTGTAAAAGACACTTTCTGATGGAGCTGTTGGAGGCCCAGTGAAGGACCGTGCAGATGTCTAAACTGCCTCTTGCCATTAAGTACCTGAACTGCACACTGAACATGAATCCTGCCTAATCCTAAGGCCTTCCATTGTCCACACCGCTAGGAGTTTCTGTGGTGTCCCTCACATATGTGGCATAGAGTGTATTTCCGTAACTGGCTAGCAAGAAATTTTTTAAAAAATTTATGTTCTGTACCATCAACTGAAAGATACTGAGTCACCGTGGTTCATAGTACCTGTTGTATTGCCATACCCATTAGGAAAAACTGAAATTATGTTATTGAATTGTCTGTTGCTAGAGATATCCACCTACACTCTTGTTTAAAAGTTGACAGTCAACGTGGATGGAAAAACTGACATGATTTAATTACATTTGGTTAATTAAACTGTTCTAGACTTTGTATAAAAAATTAGTGGGGACTTGTTTAAAGAGGATAGCAGAAGCAGTCTCACAAGTGCTGTAAGCTTTACATAATAGCTGCAAGGGTGCTTTGAGACTCTCTGAAGAAGAAGATAATTGTATGTATTAGTTCATAAACAGACTTTAAATAACATCAACTTACTGGGCTGCATTGTTAATTCCAGTTCAGAAGTCAAACACTGTACATAGACATGGCACTTGGTATTGATGTTTCTAAACTACTTCTAGCTACAGCGGGTTTCTTAGAGTCAAATGACATATGCTTCTAAACAGGATATACTTGTGTCTATTCATAGAGATTAAGTATTCTTGCACAAAGTCCTTTTGTGAAAATGCCTTATTTTGAAGTCTAACTCTGTCCTCTTAGTACACAGGGGTCAGTTCATCTAAGGAAAGAAGTACGTATTCCTCAGTTAGAGATCTCTTCTACCAGAATTTCTAAATTCCACCTCCATTTATAAGGTGGATTGTTACCTGCATTACCTTAAGAAAAATTACCATTTGTTTTATGTGATCATTTCTCAGTTACTGTTTCCACCACGATTATGGTCTTGCTTTTTTTTTATAGGGAAAATACTGTGTTCCATGTCTTTCCTCCTAAGTTTGGCTTTGTATTTCACTTGTAGCTCTTTAGATGAGACCACTTACGAAAAACTGGCTGAAGAAACACTGGACTCCTTAGCAGATTTCTTTGAGGACCTGACAGATAAGCCTTTTACCCCAGAAGATTATGATGTCTCTTTAGGGGTATGTTTTAAATAACCACTGATTATTGTAGTTTGTTTTTCTTTGAAGTAGAATTTTAAATTAGTCACCTTAGTGCCAACACTTAAAATACAATGAGTTTTTACATCTTTGTTTTAAAAATGTGCCTGCTTATACTGACTGGCACAAGTATTCTAGTAAAAAGTAACACATGCTGTTGTATGATTTGAGGATTTACAATTTTGAGTGTATAAAGACATAGTACAGAATAATAAATGAGCACAAGAGGAAACAGAAACTGCTTTCTAATTTCACAGTGACTTGTAAATTTTTCTAAACACACATCGACATCTGACATCAGCAGTCACTTCCCTCCTGGTGAGTACTAGGACAAGCCTACGTGTCATAGTGTGCATCACATGTAACTGGTAGAGCAGTTTCTTTGATTGCCCTAAATACTGAAAAGCAGCATTTGTCTTGACCAGGTAGAGTATGTTTGTGCTGGCTTTACTGATGACTCAGGCTGTGGTGGAGAGAAGCATCAAGAGGATGAAATGTTTGGATAAGTGGTTGCAAAAATGAGACCAGAGCATATATGGGGAGAAGGCTACTGTCATGGGAGAGATTGGGTGGCTGCTAGCCTGATAATTGGAGCCTTTAATAGCTCAATTTCTTTTACAGGAGTGAAAGACTCAGATCAAAAATGTCTATATTCTATTTGTATAGGGAATTTACTGGTTTTATATACAATTCCTGAAATGGTTTGTATGTTACAGCCCTCTACACAACTTGGAGGAAAATATCTCCCTTCACTGCTGTCTGCAGCATGGGTCTTTCACTACTGCATTTTTTTGAGGTCACGTAACTACTGCTCCCTCTTCATGCCTTATCACTCACTAGGAGATTGCTTTCTACTAGCCCCATCAGTTAAGATTTTATGCTCAGGGACATTGAAGTAGATGGTTTGGGTTGCACTGTGCAAGAAAAAAAAAAAAAAAAAAAAAAAAAAAAAGACAAACTCTCTGACATCGTTAGATACTTCATTACATGAAGGTCATGAGTCATCTTATGTTGGAATTTTATATCCAGCCACTGTAGAGTGGATTGTGTTTGACATTGACTCGCTGCGAGGCTCAAAAGGAATTATTTTTACATCCACCTTAATTTTTACTAGTACTGCTTTGTTGCATAGATTGTATGGTGACATAATAATATGTTGTCATTTCTGTTAAGAGCGAAAGGTTAAATAGTCTCAAGTTTACCAGTTTGTTCCAGACAAACGAGGCTAGTGGTATAGCAAGCCACAAGGTGGCGAAAGTGATAAAGGTCTGTTATGCCAGTGAATTGTTACAAACTTGATTTCTTCATGCAATTTATATCTTCGTGTCCAGGGAAAAAAAACTCTCTTTTGAAGAACATTCTTGTTACTAGGAGCCAACAAATGTTTGCGCAGTAGTACAAAACTCACACAGTAGTATTCCTTATAATACAGTAAAAATATCTTGCATTTCAAGTTCTTAAAAACTCAGGTTGTATTTTCTGGTGTTTCAAAAGTATTGCAAGAAGTATGGGAAAATGTTTTAAACATAGCATTAGAAGTTAACCTTTATTTAAATAATTTGCAGTGACAGAGGAACAACACTCCAATAGCTGACAATGTAAGCAATAGTATAGATTTTTTGTTAACTCTTTGGAAACCTATTTACTTACAGTGTTTCTGTAGCATGCAGCATAACATCATGCTGAATAGTTAATATGGCACTACAGAGCACATAAAAGAACAGTGAAACCTTTATGTTGATAATGAGGCCTAATCACCCCAACCTGCTCTTATAGCTTTATTGTCATATAGGGCGTGAAGTATTTTAGAAACGGTAGACTAAATATGACTAACCTACTACCTGAATCATCAAACTGTATTCTATAGAGATACTCTTTTTAATTAGCATAATTCAGATCATCTGTAGGTTAATTCTAGTCCTCCAGGTAGTGTTGTTCATTTACTCGTAAAGTTAGGACAGAAATGTTTTTATCTGCTTTTCAAATGCGCTCATGAAAATATCAGAGAAATGTGAATCATGTTGTCAGGAAGAAATGTGGCTAAGAAAGAGAAAATAAAAGCTCGCTAGGATGATGGTCTAAAGCTGGCATAACTAAAACAAGCCAGACCTCATGTTGTTTAGAAGTGGAGCATTGAGGTATGAGGTATGATTCCAGATCTAGGCACTTCATCAGAATTATCAGAGAAAAAATTGTATTTATTCACTGGGAAACTGTTACAGTTATTTAAGAGAAGTTGGGTAGAATTGCATGGCTCAGGAATCAAGCAATGACACGTAAAGCTTCTTGACTTTGAACCATAGCAGTTCTGCATTTTTCACAAATTAGAAAAGTTGCAGTCCTTTCATGATGACAGGTCACAGCTGAAGATTATTATTTAAGTAGTGCTACTGTGAATGGTGCAGACACGCTAAATCAGACCAGAAGGTTTAAAGTCTAGATCAGACTCTAATATATCCAGGTTGTCCTAGGTATTAACACAAGTTTTTGATACCTAACAACCATTGTTCCAAGCTATTATTTGGGAACTAGTTGGGAATGTGATACAGATGTGTAAGTTTATGTTTATTTACTGCAGATTATATAATTCTTGTCAAGTAACAGGATGCAAATTTTTAATTACTCACTTATTTTCTGTGTGTTTTAAGAGTGGAGTTCTAACAGTTAAATTAGGTGGAGACATGGGAACATACGTAATCAATAAGCAAACACCAAACCGGCAGATTTGGCTGTCCTCACCCACTAGGTAAGTTATGTAATGTCTGCAGACTGGGTGGAAATGTACTTCCCGTTTTTTATAGCACGGCACAGACTATGTAATTTCCTTTTCATAAATAACTCTTTTCCTCAGTATATTCTCCAAACATTATATAATCTAAATGTTCGATAATTTGTTATAGGGGTTTGAGGCATGGTGCACTATATTGACATACCGGAATTAATCCAGGAAATGCATAATACAGAATTTTCATACCCTGTTCCAGTCCAAAGCCACTGCCTACAGGACTATAGCTTATTCATAGAAAAAACAAACAGCCATGATTAGAAAAAAAAAACCAACAAAGCTTCTGTTGGATAAAAGAGTGATGATGATGTTATGATCTAAACCTCTCTTTGTATTTAAACAGGGTGGCTTCTTCCCCTTTAAGCTTGTGGGATTTCCTGCTTTATATGTTTATGTGCTCTCCCACTAGCTGTTTTTGTAAAGCATCTGCACTTTACTGGAGCCTTGGCTAGCTGTTCCCTCTGCTTTTTCTAACACTGTGTTTTGATCCATTCCAGGTTTTCTGGTTGGTTTCATCAGGAAGCACAGCCAGATAAGTGGGAAAACATTGTAGCTGTCTCCCCAGAAACTTGTATTCTCTGACACTATCCCAGGGAGAGAAGTGAGGGAGTTGGTCAGTGTTACTGGTGAAGGAACAAGCTAGATGGAATGTAGGAACACTCCCAGTAACTATGCGGGCATAGCTCTTGAATGTTTTTCAGAAATAATATATTGATTGCAAAAACTGGGAATGGTTTTGCAGTACTAGAATTCTGTAGTCGTGTTTGTGTTGGGGAAAGAAAAAGGCACAATGCAATTTAAGATTTTTAAGATAAACAATTTTAATAGCTGTAAAATTTGCCTAAAGAAAATTCTAACTTTGCTTCAGTGTACTTACCTACTGGCTGGTGCACAGCATACTAGGTTAGTAATTTTTTCCTACTAACTCTTCCTATCCTAGAATCCTTTTATTAATTAAATAACTTACTTAACAGGTACATGACTTGCCAATGCCCAGGCCTAGAAAGCTAAGAAAACTTTTTGTTTAGACAGATGCAGGCTGTGTGTCAGAATTTATTCGTTCCATGTATTTTGCAACAAACATAATTTCTGAACCTTGATTCCGCTTAAGATGACTATAAGATTTTTGTGTCAGTGACAGAAAGGTTTCATCTATTTATGAAAACCAAAATTCAGATAATTCCTATTGGTTGAGCTGAGGCATATGTGCTTCAGTGTATGGAATTAGTGGGAAAAAAAGGGTAAACTTTTCATTATTTTTTTTTTATTGCTCCAGTAGAGAACAGAAATACACAAATGTTGTAGTTTTACATGACACTGCCCACGCACCCTGCCCCCTCCCGGGGATGGGGGAGGGAATTAAAGGGGTAAAAAGAGACTCACAGGTTGGGATAAGAACAATTTAACAACAAAACAACAATAATGTTGAAATAATAATAATAATAATAAATACAAATATACAAATGAGTGATACTACAGTGATACTGCTCACCACCCAATGACCAAGGCTCAGACCATTCCCAGCTAATGATCCTGAAGCAGGAAGAGTCCTGAAAACAAAATCCTGGAATGCAGATAAGAGCCCGAGTGTTTGAGAGACCAAGATGACCCTGAGAGAGGGGCAAACCAGAGGGAGACAACCTGGAGCAAGATACCACCTGGAGAGAGCTGACCCAGAAAGTGAAAGTACTGCCTCATCTATACACTGGGGATGGCATGCCTGACATGGAATGTACCATTGTCCCATTTGAGTCTCAATCCTAAACCCAAGGTGGAGTCCTAGGCTGGTAATCAGGGCTGTGCTCCCTCCCAGCTTCTCCTGCACCTGCAGAGACTGGCACAGCAGAGAAGCTGAAAAGTCCTTGACTGTCCTGGCAGCAACTATAAACATCAGTATGTTATCAGCCTTCTCCTCAGCACAAATCCAAAACACAGCCTCACACTAGCTGCTATGAAGAAAGTTAACTCTGTCTCAGCCGAAACCAGGACAACCAGGAAGGAGATAAACTTGAAAATTCTGTGATGGTATTTTTCATCATCTGTGATGAAAAATGTTTTACCTACAAACATTAAGTTTTGTGCTTCCCTAACTGATATTAACAGTAAACAGCGGTATTTCCTGAAATATGATGCTACATGTTCACTTACTTCCTAACTTCTGAAAAACTCGAGCAAATACTGTATGATCTGGAGTGACATACTTCTTAAGTGCAATTTACTAGGAAGTGAAAGAATGTTACTGCCAGTGGTTACTTGCATTGAATGTTATGTTTGGGAAATTTGTAGAGTAAATATAGAATCTCGAGTCTTTAAGAATGTATCCAGAGGGATACAAATTCTTAAGATGGGAGAGACATTTTCTTAAATTTTTTTGACCTGGTGTTGGCTATCATGCATCTACACACCAAAGTATACATAAGTTTGTGTTTGTAAAGCTTTAATTAGTTGACAATTTTTTAAAAAGGGGGTGAGAGGGTGAGTGCAACCTGCCAGCAGTGTGATTGCAGTAATTTCCTGTAGCTCCTTTGATTGAAAATACTTTTCAACCTTACACAGCATTTCCTAGTAGTACCTTAATGTGATATTTTAATTTTTCTCTCTTGCTGTTTAAAAATTACTCTCCATGGGAAATATATTTAGTCTATATTTACATTATATGCATTTTATAGAATTCACAAGCTCCTTCCTTAAATTGTTAATTTAAATGAAAAAGAAATCACATTTGTGCAGCATTTTGGAGATTCAGAGAACTATGGAGGTGTTTCACATGCTAACCATACCACTGTTACTTACTATTTTACATTTAAAAACAGTTTAAATAATTTACAAATTTCTTTGTCCTTTGTTGATTAAATGGCCTGTTTTAGCCTGATTTTCTTGCATGGCTGCATCCCATTCTGTCATTCTCTAGGTGCAGGACAGTATAAACATACACTTGTGCTGCAAAGACAAAGCAGTGAGAAATGCATAGTAAAGTGACTGGAGCAAATAAACTCAACTTCAAATTGTTACCAGCTCACATACAGCAAGTGAGATTTCAGTGGGAGTGACTTCGATTTGTTTGCAGTTGTGACTTGTCACGGTTTGGTTAGTGGTTGGAAAGTTCTTCACTTGAATATTACAAGTAATTCAGGATATTCAAGGTCCAGGTTACTGTTTATGTTCGTAGAGAACCTGCAGGTTGTTCTTGTGTATATATGGGATAGTCTGTTTTCTAGGAGACCCTGTGCATGGGTTTTCTTGAGTTCCAAGGCATTTTGTCCTAAAGTTCAAGGTTAAGACTGATGGTTTGTGTGTTTATCCCGGATGACCATTTCATTCCTTTCTCTTTTCTTAGTTTTTCCAACTGACATTAACAGTAGCAAGGGCCTTTCGGTCATTCTCCTGATGCAGATGTGGAGAATTGGGTGGATAGAAAGGTCTGTAATGGCCTGGGTTGTTTGAGTTTCTTTCTTGAGACTTAATGTAGGCCTGAAAAATCAAGCCAGCAACTATATGATTGCACAGAGGAAAAGAGCATTTTAAATATAAATCTCCCATGTGCCAATGTATTTGTTTTCAGCCGGTAAATTCTTTTGTTCCATCTAAAAAGAACACGAGTGGTGATCTGTGTTCTGCTGTGCCTAGAATATCTGCACATGACTGTTGCGAGCACTACTTAATAGCATTAATTCAGCGTTATACCCCTTGTCATATTTGTGTGCAAGAAAATTACATGGGTAAGGGAAGAAAAGGGTGAGGAAAGAAATTGGCAAAATCAAGTGAGAAGGCAAGGAGCTTATGTCCACAGGGAGTGACTGATAATCTTGTCACCTTTCAGATTTATCTGTTGGATGGCTCAGCCATTCCTGGCAGGTCTGGCCTTTTCTGCTCCACTTCTTCAGACTGCCCAGCAGTCCTTTTCCACGCTGTCTGCTTCCTTTTCCTGGGTACTCTTTGGGGACATTATAAATACAGGCTTCGAGCAGCTTCCCATGAATAATCTATACTTACACAGTGTGTGTTTTGTTTTCTAGTGGGCCCAAGCGCTATGACTGGACTGGGCGGAATTGGGTGTATTCTCATGACAAAGTATCCCTTCATGAACTACTATCAAAAGAATTTTCAACAGCGTTAAAAACTAAATTGGATTTGTCCTGCTTAATATATTCTGGGAAAGAAGATCCTTGATGATATTCTACCTCATGGAACTTTAAAGACTTTAACCACAAGCCAAGCCCTTTCTTCATTTCTGAAGTACCTGAGCTTAATTCTGTTGTTGTTTTTCTTGACATAACTATGTTGTGCAACAAAAATTAAAATGAAAATAATATATTTTTCTCTAGTGGTCAGTCTTTGGGTTTGTGTCACTGCTTGAATCTATGTCCATGTAGTACTGGTGGCTGAGGTCTCCCTTCCTGTCACTGCATTTCTTAGTTTCTTACTGGAGAAGTCATGAATTCTTACTGTCCCTAGTCTTGTTCGGATGTAAGGACTGACCAACCTGGTGACTTGTGACCAGTGCACAAATGCTAAACTTCTGTTGTTGAGACATTTACTTAAAAAAGAAAATGCCTGCAAATTGCATTGACATAAGTCATGGTACTGTGAATGCACTGCATTACAATTTATGGCTATTGTAAGCAAGTAACACATCACAGTCAAACTGAGCGTGTCATAAATGAAATTACTGTGGCAGGTAGAAACTTTTCATTTTGTGTAATGCATGTAATAAGAGTTTTCCTCTCAGTGTTGCGTAACTTGCTCTTTTCTCCAAATTCTAAATTGTAGTTTCTTTCACCTTAGGACATTTTTTGAGATAAAGTTTAAATTACTTTCATGTCTATGTGGCCATAAGCATCATATGGAACTGGAAAGGCTGGTATGTGGTGTTTAAGCTGTGCAGCAGTATCTCTGCAAACACTTCATTCTTTTACTGTGGATTTCTCTTCCTGTTCCCTTTTGTTCTTCAGTGAGTGAAAATACAGAATTTATTGACTTTTTTTTTTTTTTTCAGTTGAGCAACATTAAGATCCTCTCATGGTAGGAAAAAACACTAGTTTGTTCTGCTGTGTTTCTTAAGTGTCCTTACATTGGCTTTTTTCATCATGATACAACAAGATTCCCCCTAGTACCCTGCTGATGCAGAAACTTTTACCTTTTTGCCTTTTAGAATTGAGTACGGTACTTACACTTTTGGAGCTTTTTCAGGCTGTTAAAAAATTAGATTGAAATTAGTTATATAATCCAGATCTTAAACCAAAAAACTTTAAAATGAATTGTGAACTGGAAGAAGAACACTTCAACACTTGCACTGTTGTATTATTGCCACTGGTGGTTTTTAATTGCCTATAAAATGGAAGCACAAAGTTGTTGACTAATTCTTGAAGAAACAGTTATACCATACTCCTATAAATTATCAATATATGAAAAGATGTTCAGTGCAAACTGTTTTTCTTCTTGGTTCCTCTGATACTTGTTAGTTTGGCATGATCCTCTGGCTTGCTAGTTACAGTTGTGATTAATTTTGTCACTGAAAAACAGTAACTATATATTATTGTTGCCCAGTATTTCATTTAAAGTATAAGTGCTGTTACCTGCTATTTCCCACCATTAAATAGAGAATAACGTTTCACTGGAAGCAGCAATTTGTTGATTTTGCACACCATTTGCATGTTTTTCACTCAAAAAATATGACAATTACCTGACATTTCAACTCTAGTGGATGAGGTAAATACAATGATTACCAATATGGTACAAGAGATGCTTCTTTTTAACAAAGGAAAGCTAAAAATAGAACATCTTTTTACTGTTTTGAATTTAGAACAGTGAAAGTAATTTAGAGCATATGGAAAATGCATATTTAGCTGTATCTCCAAGTGGTTCAAATAGCTATTTAAACACATTTTAATAGATGTTAATTGATACTTGAATCAAGTGTACTTCTTCCTGGTTCTTCCTTTGCCTGATCACATATAGCTTGTGTAATTATTATTCTGACTGACTTTTCCGAAAATTGTTTTCTACATAATTTGCATGCAACATATTTACTAACGTGAATCTGATTCATATTCAGAGGTTCCTTCTCCATTTCCTTACATCTAGTGAAAATGTTCATACCAAAGCAAAGTTACATATAGAATTCTTAAGTCATTATGTAAAGGTGTGATTTCAGGCTATGATTATAAAGCTGAAGACCACAGACATCCATATTGTTTTGAATTCTTTGTGTTTCTTAATCTCTGGAAAGATTCTGTTCAAAATTTTCGTGATTGGGGGGATTTTATAAGAGCACTTTAGCTTTCACGTTTGATGTGCCTTGCCCTTCGTCCTTAATGCTACTGCTATTTATGCAAGCAATTTCCTGGTTTTAGGTAGCTGAGTAATAAATACATTTAATCTAACTGGTGAAGATAAATAGCGTCAGCAAGTTCACATGAGTTTTATCTTGGTGTACAAAATTAATCATAGGACATGACTCATTTTTTGCTCTAATACTTGCATCAAATTGTAAGCAAGGGCAAGGACTCTGTGAGCCCTCATGCTCCTACCATGGAGGCAAAGGAGGAGCTGTCAGACTTTGCATATTGCCCCAAGACTCTGGGACTGTTTTTTACTTCCCTAACATACTTGAATAAGCAGATTGCTCCAAGGTTACACACCTGACATCTTGTAAGTAGTTTCTTGCTTCACCTCTCCTAAAAGAAAAAGTTGAAGGAAAATCCTCTCATAACACACTACAAACAGTTAGTATTGGTAAGAACCATGACAGTTACTCCATCTTCAGTGAAGCAAAACATACAGAGTACTTTTGAAAGATGAGTATTGGCATTTGTAGCTGTACTAGATGCTCAGACACAGCAGAGAAGGTGGAGTGTGTTGGGTTTTTTAGGTATATATGAGTTTTCACCACTAGCTAATCACTCTTTCTGCAGGTGATGGTTGTTATTTTTCTGCTTCTGGCCTGCAGTCTGAAAGTCCTAGCATGTCCAACCTTGCTAAAATTCGTTGTTTCCTGTGTGCCCTGTGTGCCAGTGAGTTCTTTGGAAGTCTTGATTCGGATAGTCAAGCTTAGGCCAACTGCTCACAGTCTGTATTGGACACAAAGTACTATGTTTGCTTGTCAGGAGTGCCTAAATGCTTGTCTGGTCTTTGTTAGTTTAATTTCCTTTCCACTTGTGATAATTCTTAGGAAACATTACCTCTCCCCTGCAAGACTGCTCAATGTGGTAAAATCATCCAGTCTTGTTTCCTTAAAATTCCCAAAGTCTTCTAGCAGCTTCAATAAATATGATAAAGACCTGTCCTGAAGAGGTGGTAGCTGAATAAGGGAAGGGAGGTTCGCAGAGGTTTGTGTTTGATTACATTCAGCTTCTGGTTAATGGTTGAACTCTGTGATTGTACTAACCAGCTTTGGAATGTGTGGGAGTGCTGGGAAGGAAGGCTGAGGCTTGCCAAAATACCTGGAAGAGCATTCAAAATAGAAAAGGAAGCATGGGAGGGGCAGAAGCAAAGGCTATCAGGAAGAGATTAAGTTTGCCCAAAGGCTGATGTCGTTGGCAGGGCAAGGAAAGACTAGGGGCAGGCTGCATCATGTTGTGGCCCCTTAGGGGATAGTATTTTCAATTTACTGCACCCCACTATTTGTAACTGTAACCGATCAAACTTGTTCCAGTCCATTTTGCCATTGAGTTTCTTGGGGGTTTTTTAACTCCTATTTAAAGGTAAGAAAAAGTTGTTTGGAGTTCTGTCCCACTCTGTTCCAAATTGTCTTTTATGTAAATTGTACTATTGGCAGTTGTAGAATAAAGACAAGATTCATGACCTCTACCAAGGGAGATAGCCTGTGGAGACTGTTTCACTGGGGGGGTAGAATAAACAGAGCTGTGAACAAATAAAAAAGTTTTTTTAAACAGTTTTTAATTACAAACTTTTTTTGGAGTTCAGTTTAAGGAAAGACAGGCAAGGTTAGATAAGGAAACTATAGATGTTTAAAACAAGCCATATAATGTTGCTAGCCTCTCCAATTTGCTGAATTGTTTTAAAAATTTATCTTGTCATGGTAAGTATGCTAAGTGATCAGTATTACAATGAGTAATTTTGTAAGCATTGTTGATTTCCAAATGTAGGCTCTTCTGCTAGCCATCAATGTTCTCTACTATTCTACTAAAAAAAAAGTTTAGGAATACATTAACTATGTCTATAGTATTACTTCTCTTCACAGCATTTTAGAACCATTAAACGTAAGGCCACTATTACAAAAGTAGCTTCAGAAAAATGAAAACGTTTAGAGAACTAACAGATGAAGTTTTTAAACATTCATTAAGTAAACATACACCCAGTACAGTGTAAACCAAATAATCTGACACATACCTGGAAGTAAGACTAAATTTCCACTACTCATGCCTTGATTTTGCCTGAGAGCAGTATTGTATTATGTACTGATCGCTGAGTCTGTCTATAGCTGACAGCATCAAGTTACTGAATTAGTCCTTTTTAATTTTTTTTTTCTTCATTTTGATGTTTGGGGCTTTTACTGTGTGCATATGCATGTTGATTATTAACTATAGCTACAAGGAGGCTTTTTCAGTACGTCTGAATGCAATTTTGTATTTGCTGTCAATAAAACAGGCTTGTCTGGTGCCTCCTTCCAAAGTCCAGCACCTTCATGAAGAACACTGTTTGCCTTCTTATCTGAATGTCTATATGAGGCATACTGCACAAACATAATCAGCACCTAACGAAGAAGAAACCAGTCTGAATTTGGAATGCTTTGAGAATCTAGAATATTTAGTATCTGTTGAAAATCATCTGCCCTTTCTCACCGTCAACTAATGACAAACCAGAAAACTTAAGTAGATTTTGTGTCACACACCTGATACCGGGGGAGTATATGGTTTAATTTTAGAGGCGCTTGCATTGGGTTTAACCACCCAGGAGAGCAGATAAGGAATTCCTGGTGACATTTAGTGTTTTACAATGCAGAAGAAATAGGACTCCAAAGAATCCTGTCAGGGCTGTTTGGCCTTGCCTTTCTCATTTACACTGCAGGACATCAGTGATGCCGGAAAGCTGATACCTGTGGAATGCCATCCTAAAGTGCAGTTGCCTTTGGGTAGGTTAATGTTTCCGGAACTGTATTGGTACGATTTGCGGAGTGACGCTGCGTGTTCAGGCCTGGGCATGGGGCTGCTGTGCCTTCTGCTAATCTTGGATGTTTCAGCTATGAGTGACAATGGGAACACCCAGCTCCCCGGAGCTGCCAGAGCACACCAGGAAAGCGGGAGGAAGGTGTCCGTAGCTCTTCTCTGGTAAAAGGCAGCAAAAAAGCAGATTCAGAAGCATAGGTGGAACCCTGCACTGTGGCTTTAGAAGCCTTCTCAGAGGTCTTCCAGTTAGGAAAGTTTACGTGGGCAGGGCTCCCACGTTCCTAACAAAGCGTTGATGTAAACGGAAAAAACACAGCAAGGCCCGGCTGGGTGACACTGCACCCCGAGAGCAGCAGCGGCCGCAG
>NW_010131090.1:0-26928 GCF_000699245.1 Pterocles gutturalis
TCGTGCCGTCCCCACAGTCTGCCCTCGTCACCTTGCTCCTGATCCTCAGCCCACCCTTGGCACCCTGCTCCTTGACCTCCAGCCTCAGCTTCATCACCCTGCCCCTTCCATCCCCAGCCTTACCTTCATCACCATGTCCCTTCCATCCCCAGCCTCAGCTTCATCACCCTGCCCCTTCCATCCCCAGCCTTACCTTCATCACCATGTCCCTTCCATCCCCAGCCTCAGCTTCATCACCCTGCCCATCCCCAGCCTGGCCAGTTCAGGAGAGCTGGCTGGGGCATCCCTGTTCTGCACGCTTCAGCTGCACGCAGACGGCACCAGGGCCTTGGGGTGCTGGAAAAGCAGGATCCTTGGGGCACCGTGCTATGCCATAGGAGCTGAGGGTGGGGACTGGCTGACAGCCAGCCCCTGATTATAGCTATGTTCACACCTCACCTGCTAATTTGTCTTTAAGTTGCTCATAGTGTAGCCCCTAGCCCTATCTATCTGCCTGCGCGCACCGGAGCTGAGGCTGTACACAGCCATCACCCAAACTTGCAGAAGGGGCTGCTAGCTCAGGGCCTTCCCTGGCCTACGGTAACAAGGTGTTCTTGTTAAATTCAACCCTTTCCTCCCCTCAGCTTCCCCATCTTCTGTTTGTTGAATAGAAACAAAACAGAAAAATAGGAGATGAATGATCCCCAGCTGCTGAGAGCACAGCTCAGCAGACTCCCCTGGAGGCAGACCTGGCTCAGCCTGCCGCCTTTCCTGCTGGACCTGTGTGCCTGTTACAGCATGTCCTCAACCAGAGCCCCAAGGGGACAGCAGCGGGGTTGGGGGTGGGCAGGCAACAGGGTGAAGATGCTGTACAGACATCAGCAGTAGGGAGAGGTTATAGCAGAAGAGGACAGTGCCTACAATGAGGGATTTCTTGGATGTGCAGGTGGAACCTGTAAATCCAGCACTGACTTCTTACTGCATGCAGCAGCAATAGGACAGGGAACCTGCAACCCGCGGCCTCCCCAGGGGAACAGCTGATGATGAGATGATGCTAGGGTTTGTAGTATCTGCTACTGGATGAAAATAACAGCAGCAAGTTAGGACAGAAACAGCACTGCCAGAGGCTTTAAGTATTTTAGCATGAGTACAGCAAGTGAAAGTGATTTTTCAGAACAGGTAAATTCTTTACCATTTCCTGTACTAAAAATCCCTCATCAGGTAGTGACTGATGATTGTTGGTTGGTTTTGTCTGGATTAAAGACATTGTAAATGTTTGTTTGAAATACTGGGGAGTTGTACAGAATGAGCAAAAGAGATAATCTAGGCTTTGCAAGAAGCAGTTCATGAAAGCAGTAATTTTATTTGTGTTTTGTTTAGCCCTCTGAATAATTGCCCGCATATTTCCCTTGTTTTATTCCTGGTCTTTGTCTGCTGGATGAAGTGCTTCCCACGTTTCAGGTCCTAAGAGTGGCAAATAAGATAGGAATTTAAATAAATTCAACGGTAGCACCAGATGGAGCTTGGTATTAGGACACCTGGGGGGGGCGGGTAGAAGGATATAGTAAAGCATAAAGCATGCATGATTACTGAATATAATCAAGACCAACTTTTTCATAAATTTCTGCTTGTCACAGTCTTGACTAGCAGGTGTTAAAGAGGGCTATAAACTGTGATTACAAGTGACTTAACAGTGACCAGTTAATCACCTGTTTACTCTAAGTAGACTCCACGTGGAACATGCTTGAAAACATTCTGGATTTGCTGTATGCTCTGAAAGTCTCCCATCTTGTGAAGTGTTTTTCCATAAATTCTTCCAGGAAAGCCCAAGGTATATCAAGGAGTTAGAGTAAAGATTACCGTTAAGGAGTTACTGCAGCAGAGAAGAGCACGACAAGCAGCAACTGGTGCAGAGGTAAGTAGAAATCTTTTGGTGTCCGCTTTGTCTCTTCTCTCTTCAATCCTTTTTTTTTGCCAAGCCTGTAATCTCTGAGACAAGGAGACTGCCAAAGTCTGAGTGTAGCAGGCTGGTGAGGATGGGAGAGAAGAACATTTAGCCAGGGTAAGTGCCACAGAGATCTGAACAGGTGATGTTCTGAGCCATTAGTGCAGGGAGGAAGCAGAGCTAGTGCTCCAGAAATGTAACTCACCCTGGGATGGAAGGCTCACATGGACAAATTTCAGTCTGACTTACAGTTAGGACAGCAACTCCAGTGTCGTTATGCTGGACGAGCAAGGCAGGCCATGGTCACGACCCCCCATTTCAAATGTGGCCTGGCGGGGCTGAAGCGTGCACCAAAGTGTTTTCCAGCATCAGGTGAAGGATATGCCCAGGGCATGCCTTCAACCTGACCCATGCAGCTTTGAGCAGCAACCAGTGCAAAACTCTGGCACACTAAAGCTCCCCTACCCTCCTCCTTTTCCACAAGTCTCAGCCACCCAGGAAGCTACTTTCAGCTACCCCCTATACCCCAGAGGCATGCTCTTGTCCAGTTAGATCAGGCAGGAAACGAAGGCACCAGAGGTACAGCGCCTCCAGCAGCTCCTGGGCAGTGGAGAGAGTTTGGGAATTTGAGATTTAGCAACAACCCCAAATTTTGGCTAGCAGAAAGGAAGAAAACAAGGCACAGGCAAAGACCCCTTAAGCAGTGCTCCATCCTGCTCCTTAGCATAATATTCAAGTGTGCTTGACTAAATTCAGGTCTCCAACATTTTTCAGTACCACCTGGGCAGCTCCTAGCCCCACCCCTTCTAAAGGAGGGGATGGAGATCTGTGTGTGTACACCCCCCCACACACACAGGTACGCTCTGTCTCAGTCTTCCAGTCGTTGTAGGAGTCCTCTAGCTCCAGCCACTCTAGAGATTTGCATAAAGAGGTTGGTAAATCATTACTTCTTCCTGGTTCATGACATTACAGCTTTAGATGGTTTTCAGATTTCATCTCACACCTCCTGTACCTTGTTGCAGCTGATTGCAAAAGAAAAAAAAAAAAAAAAAAAAGCCAAATAGTCTGCAAGCCACAAGCGCAGAGGTGTGGGTGAACAGTGCACAAAACTTTGGAAACACCAGGTCACTCCTCCCCTCCGGCCCCTATGGCAGCAGCCATTGCAGCCAGGCGTCACAGGGCTGCGTGTCGAACTGGTTTTCACCTCCCACAAGCGAGTTTACACAACACTTGTTTTGTCCACACAGGAAAAAGTGAAAAGTGGCAGTGCTGGAGGTTACCTTTGTGATCTGCAAAAGGGATGTGTTGTCCTGGAGGTTAACCCAGAGGTTAGGGCCAACAGGATAAGCTGCCTCCGTGCACTGGAAAAACCCAAACCTGAGAACGTCTGCTGCTGGCGGTCTGGCTGTGTCTGCCTCATTGCACATCTGCAGCCAAAGAGAAGAGGAGCAGTCCTGCAGGCACTTTCCGCCCAGAATAGCCACTATTTAATGAATTAAATGCATGGGGATGTGCTAGGAAGCAGTGGCTCATTTCCTTAGCAACAAACTTGAGAGCATTTTGAATAACAAAAATGAAGTGTAAGTCTGTGTGAACTAAAACTGAGGAAAAAAACCTGTATTTGTATTTGCAGAGTAAAATCCTGGTCCCAAACAATACGCATCAAAACTCCCGTTGCTTTTGGGGGTGGGTTTCTCCCCTCTGGCAGGTCAGGTTCCTAAGAACAGATTGATCTGTCCGCTTCGGCTTCCAGCTTCCCTCAGAAAATGGGACTGTCCATTTCCACAGAGGCACGTAGCTGTGTTAGAGTGGGGAGCAATGTTAGAGTGGGTTCTCAAATGACATCAACAGCGAGTACTGCAACTCGGTCTGATGGCCAGCCATGGGGATACCTGCAATTTCTTTAGTTTCAAGAGTTATTTGTTAATTACTCCCTACATATTCTTTGGGATCCCTCCACTGTGGAATTCATGGTCCTAGAAATTAACACATTCGTTTCAAAGGCAGCCACATCTCTGCTGAATTAACAGTAATAACACACTAGGAGGAGCACACTAGCAAGGTCCTGTATCAAGGGGTTTACACCAGGTTGGTGTTGTGCTCCTTCAGTGCCATTATATGCTCAGGGAAAAATCATGTTATGCACGTGAATTTTGTTCTGCCAATGCTAAGGAAGTTTTCCATGTCGCAGCCATTGCAGCCATGAGGTTTACATAAATAGGTTGAAGTGAAATCCTGACTTACCTCAGCCTGCAGAAAAATGCTCCCCTGTATTACAGTGTATACAATGCCCTTTCTTCCCTTCTCTCAGGTTTCTTGGGGCAGCAGCAGCAGTATCCAGTTTTCGGAATCTGTGTCTCCTCCTCACCCAGGTTGGTACAAAGCCCATCTACATGACCCTTCCCACTGCCTTCCCAATTTTTCCCACAGCCCAGAGTCTTTCCAGCCCTTGGTTGAGGCAGGCACTACCAGATAACCGGCAATGCAGCCAATCAGCACCTGAAAGGAGCCCATGAAATGCAGATGAGGATGCCGTGAGGCCAGCAGGGTACATATTACCCTGTTCAGGAGCATGCTCACATGCTCTTATTTGTGCAATCTCTTTTTCCCTCAGCAAGGAGCAAGATCCCCTTCAGGAAGAGATGCTCATCCCCTAGGAAATAACGCTGCTGGCATCACCTTCTCCAGGCTGCAGCCTGTGGGTCCGATTGGAGCTAGAGGGTCAGATCGCCCTGGAGCACTTTGCTGAGCTCCAGTGGAGCTCTTCTCACTCTCCTGGCAGCATCCACAGGTGTGAGAGGAGCACCAGGTTTCCAGCAACATGAAGAGTTTCTTCCTCCAGTATGAGAATATCCAAGGAAAGAGGAGAGGGGTGGGGGAACAGCACTTTGGGCTCCCAGATCCTTCAATTAATTTGCAGCCAAAGCAGAGCGACATAAAAGGTTGGGCAGGTGTGAATATATACAATGTATGGACAAGGAAATTACTAAATTGTCAATATTTGGGAATCAGTTTGCTTATATTAATACAAAAACATGAGATATACCAAAGCTTTTTCAGGCTGGGAAGTCTCCATCTGTTTATGTATTTGGATGCTTCTCGTTTCCCACCGCATCCAGCTGAACACTGCCACCGTGAACCTGCAAACTATGATGACGCTGAGTGACTCTACTCACATGCAATCCCATTGCCCTCGCACCTGTGCCCCTCCACACGGACAGAGCTTTGCTTTTAACCATGTTTGAACACAGCATGAAAAGATAATAATTCTGAAAATTCAGATCTGCTCTGAGCTTTCATACCCCCAGCAAGCGTGTTGCAGTACAGTGAGAGTCCGACCCCACAGCTTTCTAGGAACTTGCGCTTTTTCTGGTCACACTGCATGGACATAGTGCCACATTATCACTGATTTGCTTCATTTTGTCTGCTCAGAAATTTGTCTCCTGTCTGTCTGTTTGAAGGGTAAAAGGGCAAATTATTCTTCTGCTATCCCCTTCTTCCTGCAGATGTAGCTACTCTGCATCTGGAAACTGGGTGAGGCAAAGGCACAAGCCATCTGCCAAGCTGTGAAGCATAAATCAGTGCACGGCAAGCTTCTAGATCTGTAACCAGTTGACATTTGAAAGGAGGCCAGAGGGTCAAGAGTCTGAGGGAGTTTTTAAGCTGGATGCCCGTCCAGAATATCTGGAGCCAGAAGAGTTTCCAGCAGTATTTAAAGAGCTTTGGAGCTTTCCAAGGCGACTAAAGTTCCCAAGTCATTTGCATACTTTTGAGCATCTTCCTCCTGGTGTCTGCTTCCCTGGAAAATTCACCCTGAACTTGAAGGACCTTTTTCTTTGTCTAAATCTACAGGGCAACTGAACATACGAGAGTACTGAAACCTGACCTGGGGCAACACCTGCCCTTTGTGGAGACAGACACTGAATAATCTGCTGGTTTACCTTCTCTCCTAGCACCTTGTGATGCAGAACCCATCTCTTCTGTTCCCAACTATTGTCCATCGTGGCAGTTTGCGAATTGCCTCTCCTGTGAAGAAAACCCTAGCTATTTGGAGCAGCTGGTAGATTCCTGTCTTCAGACAGATGCACCCTTAGACCCAGCCTTCGGTGCTTTCCAGACGTCCTCACACTACACCTCAGACACCTTCCAGCCAGTCTCACTCTGCTTTAACCAGGTAAGTTTTGTGTGCCCGGGGAGCAGCCACAGGTGCACTCGGAGGGAAGATGGGGAAGGGAGTCACATCCTGGGGCAGATCAGCAGCGAGCTGACTGGGGAATGTGGCTGCTTTGGGGGGCATGGGGTACAGCCACAGCAATGCAGGCTGCTTGTGTGGACTTCCACAGGGTTTCCTATTGGGAGCAGAGCACCGGGAGGCCCAGCCAAACTTAGAGAGGGGCTGCAGAATAGGGAATGTCCCCTCTACAGATCCTGTAGATTTCCCACAAAGAACAGCCTGGTTCCTGCTATCAGTTGTCTTAACTCGCAGAGAAGCTCCCTATTAAGACTCATGTCACAGGAACTGCCTCTTGGGTTTAGGTCTCCAAGGGCTGAATCATCTCCTCGTGTAGCCAAGACTCTCCTGAGAAAGGCAACAGTGTGGAAATTCTGGCTGCTGTCCACATTTCCTCAAATGACACCCTGAAATGTCCTTTTTTTTTTTTTTTTTTTTTCCTCTCAAACTCTAGGCTGCCGGATCCCCCAGTTCAGCTGATCTGTCCAACCCATTAAACGATAGCTGCTCTCCTCCTCAACTATCTCCGTTCAGCCCACTGACCCACAGCCCGCCCTCTGCTCTGGACACCAAGACCTACGGGTACCCTGCAGAGGAGTGGTCCTGCCACACCCCCTCCCCATACACCGCCTCTACCTGCTGCTGCACCTCCTGTGGCTCCCAGCACGTGGACAACAGGGTCCCGCAGTACTGCCCCTGCCCCAGCACGGACTGCATGGACTACCTACCGCCCATGGCCATGGCCGATGACTTCTTCAGAAGGGATAGGAACTGTGACATCTGCTATAGCTAATGGGGAATGTGGTTTTACACATCCACTGTATCCAAATCAGCTTAATTGCCCATGAACTATGCAAAGTTGCACTGCCTAACACGGTCCAGTTTATTCTTCACTACTCACGCATTTTCTACATGACGTTGTCACTACATTAGTCCTTGTGTCGTGCATGGCCAGGGGTGTTTTGTTGTGGTGGTGGTTTGGTTTTGGTTTTTGTTTTTTTTCTTTTTTTTTCCTGTTTGTTTCTTTGTTGTTTTTTAAAGAAATCCTAAGCTGCCTTACCAAACACATGTCATTAAGCCAGCTCTTTCTGACACAAATAAAGAGTTTGGTACGCATGCTAAAACCTGTTCATTCCTCATGTGCTAAAAGTCAGCGCTTTTCTCTTTTGCTAATGATCCACGATCCTTGCTCTCACAAAGGTGAGGAAGAGAGTCTCTCAGCAACCTACACAAGCAGCAGTTACTCAGCAGTATGGAAGGTCTTACTTACCCTTTCCAGGAGATAACAAGTCTCTACATATCTCAGCACCCAGTACACTATCCAGAGAGAAAGCTGTGCAGCACCCTGCTCAGAGGTGGATCTGCAGCTTCGTAGCCACTGCTTCTGCACAGGCTGCCCTGGCGATACTCTCTACTGGTTCTTGCAGAAAAGGAAAACCTCTGTTTTCTGTGCAAGCTCAGGGCTTAGCCCGCGGCTCATGTGCCAGAAAGGCCCCTCAGGCCTGCACAGATGTTCAATCCAGTGCCAAACTTCTTTGGCTGCTGCTCAACACCAATTTCCCCGTGAAGGCAGAGCTTCAGTGAGAGGCTGATGTAGTTCAGCAGCCCTTTGTATAGTTCGGACTGTTGATATCAGTTCTTTTCTTTCATAATCAACTGAACAGGAGCTAATTTTCTTTTTCGAAGTAAATAATGGCAAAGTTATCATACCCAAGGTTTCCCTGTTTCTTTCATAAGCCCAGACCTTTACAAGACTGTGTCTCACCTCCTTTGAATAGCACTTGGTGAGGCAGACTGCCAAGCCACCAGGTTCTCAGCTGAGCACCCAGACTGGAAAGAAAGCAGCATTCCTCCATATTAAATCCAACACAAATGAAAAAAAAGAACTACACCTGTGAAGATAAATACATAATTTAACTAGCTGTATGCTCACCTTCTCCTCCAGACACTTCTACAGTTAACTGAAAAGCTTTCCTCTCCCCAGAGCTGAAATTACCCATACGTCCAAGGATGCAACAGACACACACACATCTGGCTGGCAAGTAGGGAGGTTTCCTTCATTCTACCAAAAAAATCAACCAATATTTCATCACCCTGTGAAATCTATGAGTAACTAAATTTTTTTTTTTTTTACTGAGACTTTGCAAATATTTATATAATGCCAGTTATTTTAACCTTGTATCCCCACCTTCATCAGGAAACAGAGCTGTTCCTCCCATGCAGCCTCCAGGGTTTGTGTCATTTTTAGTTCTTTAAGTTGTCCCAAGTGCTAAATGCATTCGATCACAGAAAGCTTGCAAGTAGGAGTTAACAGATGCATCTTTGCTGCAGTTAAAGGTGTGATTACCCCTGTGCAGAGACACTCTACTAGGTGTCAACTAGGTGTCATCTTAGCAGTGCTGGCACATGCTTCAGCCCCTGAGTGTTATCTCAGGACACTGGAGGGTGACACTTCTACTGACCCAGCCTTCTCCACAGCTTGCTCAGTGCCAGCTACTCCTGCCTGCTGCTTGAGGAGTGGGCACACCTTTAGCCACATGTCAAAGCCCCTTATCACCAACATGAAAGAGCCACAAGAAGATAAGGTTGAGGCAACATATTTGAGGCTTCTAGTGGAAATGGGGTGACTACATCCTGAGCTTAACAGAGCCAAGAAGAGGTGTTCTCGTACAGCAAAGGAAAGAGCACGTGAAAATGGCAAGCATTCAACAAGGAGAGTGTTCATATTAATATGTTTTACAGCAAGGTTAGTAGCATTCAGTCTGTACAAGAGTGCCAGCAAGGAAGTAAAGAAAGCAGATATATGACAGCTATTGGCCTCATGCTGCATGGGACCAGCTGCTCTGAAATTACCAACTGCTCTGTTGGGACAAGGATATTTCCAGCAAAATGTTTCTATGCACTGGGGTCTCTGGACACTAACAGCTTCCATTAAGTAAGTACTGCTGTCCTCCCTCCCTTCCAGCCTCTTTCTATTTCTCTGCTGCTCTTTCTCCAGCTGTTTTGCAATCCCCCATGCCAGGGACTGCAAACGTGTTTTAGATACCATTCCCCAACTCCATGTCAATAGCTCTAGGTGACATATGCTGGGCAAGTAAAATCTTGCTGGCTGTTGACACAATGATGTCTTGTTGACACAAGAAAGAAAGAAAGAAAGAAAACAACAGAGGAGGACTATTCAAAGGTTGTATTCAAAAAAGGGGGGAGGGAGGGGAGGCTGTTAAAGGAAAGCAGCTTGGGTCATATCTCCAACAGAGCTGGCACAGCACTACTGAAATGCTGGCATTTCTTCAGTCCCTGCCAGGTGAAGCTCCGCCAGCCTATATAAACACATATTTACACAAAAGTGAGGATCACCTCATTCTTACAAAAAGCCATGAATAGCTCCAAAAGTAACCTGCAGTTATAGAGAAAATAAAAGGTTCTCCTTTTCAGGTTCTTTAGCAGTTGCACAGAGTATTTGATCAAAAAGTTTTCCTTGCCAACTGACTAGCAACTTTTCTATGGTACCACTTCAGAACATTTGTTTGGTGATAACAAGCCTTTGTTATGAGCGACTTATCCAAAGCCACGGGTAGGAAGAGATAAAATGTGCAAATAAAAGTGTATCATACACTGCCAGTGCTGCTAAGGTTATAAAAGGTACATTTCCCCTGAAACGGTCATAAAAAATTGAGGGGGTTAACTGTGAACTAAGACACTGCTGAAATCAACGAAATTCACCCCAGCACAGGAGAGTCGACACTCAGGCTGCCTTTGAGCCTGAAAAGGGTTTTTCTTGATACACAGGCCAGGAGCTGGCTGGCTTGACAGGGAAAGGTGCTTTACACGCAGCCTCCAACAGTCTCGTGGATCCAGTCCAAAGACATTATGGATAGGGGCTGGCTTCAGAGCAGGCCTCTAATGTATTAGCTTTGGGAAACTAAACACACATGTGCCTGTAGAGAGAACAAATCCTTCCTGGGTCGGTCACGGCATCTTCCCTCTGCAAATCTCATCTGTCAGCTCTGAGGAACGCAGGCTGACAGGGTGATGCTTTGAATGAAGCCACATCCATACCTCCCCAGACCCGTGCTTTCCCTGATATTCTGGAGATGCTGATTACAGACTACAAGTCTGTGTTGCTCTGTATTAAACATCCAACAGCAGGCAGATGAAATAATGAAGAGACGGGCCACTCCAGAAAACAGCTCATATTTTTTTCACTTGCTACAAAAGGACTTCCGTCATCTCATAGACATTTCTAGATGTCAAAAAGCCTTTTACATCACATGACAGTCACATTTTTACAGTTTTGTTGCTAGCAAGTTCAAGAAACTGACATTTTATTGACCATTTTATCTTGATGCACGACACTAAGTCACCAATGCACTTATCACTCAATTCAGGGCTTGTTAGAACATCCCTTCAAAGTCAGAGAGCACACGCTTTTGCTGGCCTATGCCCAGGTGCATGCAAATTTATGCAAACACATGCAAATACACGTCTGCTTTTTTTGTCAGCGGATGTTGGCAAGTTTTGTAGATATGATGTAGTGAGAAGCAATAGCAAAATAGCAGAGACGAGGACTGAGAAAGTTGAGAGGCTCTGCATTTCTTAAGAGCTTTTGTTCAAGTCTGCTGACCAGTTGTTTAAACAGTCCAGGTCTGGGAGACTGACAAATGCTTTAGAAAACCCCATCCCATTGGGTTAGTCAGTGCGTGATCAAGGAAGTTCCTGCAGTGATTTAAGACATCTGCCCTTCATCTTATTGTTCAGTCCTGTTAGAAAAAACAACCCGTGCAACGTTGAGAAATCAGCAAACTGTAATTCAGAATGTGTACTGAAGATGAGACACCCTCTGTGAAAGGGTTGTCAAAACATGGCTTTCCTTCCCTCCAGGCATCTACCTTCAGGCCTATTGACCTGGCAGAGACAGTGTTGCCAGCTGACTGCACAGCAATTCACAAGTCATTTCACAGAAAGAATAATCTATTAAACTGCCCCCTTAGATAAGAATGGGAATAGGAGCGCGCTCGCCGCATTGCACTCTGACCCTGCTGTGTGCAGGCTCACCTGGCTCAAAGGTTTTCTACGCTGTCTGTGCCTAAAAGCTGTTGGAGAACCAGAGGAAGCCTCTGTCTCCTACACAGCCATGAGCTCAGGTGAGGGTTCAGCTCCCCACTCTGAGCTGCTTCTGTTCTTTGCTATCAGAGCTGGAGACTTGCATTGGCTCAGCTGTCTCCAAGAGGAATCCCTTCACTGGGAAACACTCAGGAGCCACACGAACCTGCGCTGCTGCGAACCTGCCCCGTCTGCTTGCTCTTACAAACATCTGTTTTCTTTTCTTGGGATGGGGTGAGAGACCGTGGCAAAGGACAGCTGCTTCAGCTTTCTTCCACAAAGTGCTAAGAAATGGGGTAGTAGCAGCCTGCAGGAGCCCTCACTCGGAGCTCTTGCGTTCAGATGTCCGTTCACT
Source organism: Pterocles gutturalis (assembly GCF_000699245.1). NCBI lineage: Eukaryota > Metazoa > Chordata > Aves > Pterocliformes > Pteroclidae > Pterocles > Pterocles gutturalis. The sequence goes on from NW_010131090.1 coordinate 11,614, forward strand.
TGGGTGAAATACAGCCACAGAAGGCTCCTCAGGCTGGCTTGACCCCTTCCATCCAATCTTTTCCCTCCCCATTCCCAGGTTAGCAGGAACAACAGAGGTAATTGCACATCACAAAGGCTTCAACATTTCCACTAGTACCTCTGTACAGGACCTAACAAGAGGTACAGTTCAAGCATTCAAACTACCATCTTGTGTTCTTTCACCACCATGGGTTTCGGTTGCCACCAAATCCAAGGTTGGCTGTACTTTGAACATTTGCTTATTTATGTAAGAGCCGTTCGCTTTGCTTGCCTCCTTGCTTGCAAGCAATACTTGAGGTTTATCAGTGTTCTCTGTTCAACCATTTGAAAGCTCATCTTCTGATATCTTACATGCTTCTCGTGGTCCACAGGTTGAGAAGCACTTTGATTCCACACTGGTTTAAAGACTCTAGGAGCAGGGATGTGTTGGTTAACCATCCTCACAGTTTTTATAAGAGGCCTTGTGCAATCAGCAAGCTGGTGAAGCCATTCCAGAAATTGCAGGCGACCTAGGATCTGGCACTTTGGCGACAGGAGATGAATGCAGATGCAACTTTCCCTTTCTTCAGCAAATGCCTAACCTGCCAAAAAATGTAGAAGTTCATAACACACCATCTGAAACTGTACATGCGGACACCCCAACACATACATACGTGCACTTATATACATGTGTAAGTGTAAATACATAAACATATCGGAGACTACAATGAGCTCCAGGAGCTTTTTCATATCTGCAGGCATGAAACCTGATCATCTCTTGAGATCTGCTGCCATTATGAAAGCACTACACGTTGATACCTCCCCAGATGTATGTGGAGTACCAGCTAAGGCTGGTTTGTGCTCCTCAATTACAGATTTACCGAAGTGGGGAACCCCCAAGCCTACACTACCGCAACGTCAGACCCACGTCATACGACCTGTCCTCGCTGTTCCCCTCGGAAGGACCGAGAGCTGTGGTGTGCACAGGTGTCTTAGGAAGCAGCAGCAATGTGGGCCAGCTACCTGATCCCCAGCTTTTCCAGAAGGAGCCATGTGGATCGGCTGATCGTTGTCTAAGTTTCGGATGCTCGGGTCTGCCCCGTGGTCAAGGAGCAACTGGATGATTTCTTTCTGGTTCTTGTCATGAGGCAATGCAGCTGCCATGTGCAAAGCTGTGTTGCCATGTGCCTAATGCAGTGGAAGGGGGGAAAAAAAAAAAAGAGAAACATCCTGATAAACCATGCCACGTCCTACTCACAATTGTCCTAGAAATTGAGACCTGTGAAATGAGAACTCAAGAAGAGATTACTTACAGGAGGTGAGGGAGCATCCCCGCTCTGTTTCTCCCATGTATGGCTGCACATGCAGGAGTTTCGTGGATTTAGATTTTTCTCTCTGATAGAGCACTACAAACAGGGGGGCTTTGGTGCTTTGGGTACAGCTAACAAATATTCCCGTATCAGCAACATTCCCAATCATTTTGCAATCCCTTGCTAAATCGTACTCTCAAGTAAGCAGAGACCTGATGAGTTATTTAAAGAGAGAAGGATAAAGACCATGTCATGCCGGGCTCCAAACCTTCTCCTGGTTCCTTCCCAGGGTGCGGGAGGTAGTGGATTTATTTTTGTGGCACTGTCATTAAGCAGAGTCTTGAGGTCAAGGGCATACTTAAGCATATAGTGGCTCCAGCTTTTTCAGCACCAGGATTTGCAAAGAAACGACAGAAATTTGTAGTGAAGCCACGGGAGGGCGCAGGAGGGAGCATGCCACGATTTGTTGCAGAAAACCTCTGGTATCACCAGACCGTGTAGAAATCTGTGCCCCTGCCTAGTCAGGTATGACTGGTAACGGTTTTAAATAAGAAAAACCTAATAAGCAGATGCATAAAGCAAGGTATTTTTAGTCTGCAAGAAGTCTCATTTAGGCAGCTGTGTATTTTTTTCTCTCGGAAGCAATCATACGTTTGTCACGAACTTGGAATGGTTGGACACAAATTGCAACGCATATTAGTATTCCAGTTGTTACAAGGAATACATGTGATTTTCAGGTTCTATTTACCACTGAGACATAAGGGACATTGAAGCACAAAACAAAACAGCAAAGTCTTAACAGCTGTTCTCAGACAAGGCATTTTTTTACAAGCCCTGAACAAGCAGGTCCTTGTCAATTTTATCATCCCATAGAGTCAAAGGACAGTTACAAGATCTTTATAGGATTTCTCATTAAAATGGAAACATCAGCACTCATTTGCTCCATCTCTCTGGCAGGAGGACTTGATAGCTTCCAAATCCAGGCATGGGGCTAAGAAAATAGGGCAATCTGACAATGCCTGATCTTGAAAGATCTCGCTGACTTTAATAGGGCTTATGTGAGAACAATGGTCCAGAGCACCAATATGTGGGCTCTAGGAATCCTTCAGGTGGAAAATACCTCACAGACCTCAATGCTATCCTCATTGTGAAATCCACAAGGAAAAGGATTTAGAATGAGACAACCACAGCAAGCAGTGGTGAGCCAGGGAAGAACAAAACATGGACTCCAGCATCCCCATTTTCTTGTCTTCTTCATACTTGGAAGAGCTACAAAGGCAGGATGGGTATCAGATCCTATTTCTCACTGTCCCAGACAGCTCACCAACAAGACTGAAGACTCCAAGTGATCCTATCACAGCAGGAAGCTCTCAGAGGATTGTGATCAAGAGACAAAACCAGACTCCCACGGACAAGCTAGCACCTGCCTAATGGGTCTTAAAAGATACAGAAAGAATGTAGTGAAGTAGCAGCATAAGGCTCTTCACTGTACAGAAAAACAGAAACTCGGTGTTATTACCCACATACACAAAGCAAAACATGCTTCCTCCAGCCCAACAGAAATCTGTAGGGGGGAAAAACTGTGAAGCTGCCCAGTATCTGCTTCCCAAGTGAGCAACCGAGTTGACAGAAAACATTCAATCCCTTTCTGATGGACACAAGCATGTGGCTGCTCTAAGGAGCACAAGCAAGGCTGAGAGTCTGAAACTGTTGAAATGAAAAGCTAATGCACTGACCCTCCCAAAACAGGGAGCCCAAGTTTTATCCTCCCCTCCCTCTGTCCTTTCCTAGGGTACCCCCCTGCAGAAGCACCCAGAATCACCCCCTTAGTCCTGCTGGGAGGGGGCGGCTGGTCAAGAGCCAAAGCTCCGGCTGATGGTGCAGAGCGATGTCTCAGCTAAGGCACAGGAAGGTCGGGATTTTTGCTTAGGAAGATGGGTGAAGCTGATACATCTTCAAGACAGTGTCACTGCTTGCTATCTGCTCCGAGGTGAAGTATGGGGCAACAAGGGGCTGGGTAACACATCAGCAGCAATGAGAAGGTTTCTAGCTTGCTTTATACAACCTAGGAATGACTGTGCCTCCAGAAACCCTGCACTGAGCAACCAATGCTAGCAAAACTTCAGCTCAGGAAGCAGGGTTGTAGAGTGCCCAAAGCAGGGTACTGAGCCCCTGGAGTCAGAGGTGGTCTACTTGACACAGTGCCTAGGCTCCCGCATGCTCAGCAAGGTTGCTGCCCTGCTTCGAAGAGCTTGTTTCCCCATACCTCACCTGCCTGGCAATATCAGCCACCGGTTCACTGTCTGTAGCACATTTCTGTCTTCTGTTATTGCTCCTGGCAGCTCCTAGGGCTTGCTGGGCCCTGGGAACATTTTGATTTTCAGGCTCAAACTTACAGGCAGCCATCACAATAACGAGCTTGTGCCCAGGCACAAAGAGAGCCAGAAGACTTGCAAATAACAATTAGGGCGGGGAGTCACCATCTCCCTTAACTGAAATAGGAGCTTTGTCCTTCCTATGGGTGGCATGTTTGGCAGGAGAGATTACTTCATATGGGGCTGCCCTAAATTGCCACCTTTCAGTATTTCATTGCTGCCAGCAGCAAACCATCGCATCGTTGCAGGTCTGTTTCCTCAGTCTTCAGCCTAATGTAATAAAGCTCATGTTCCTCCTCAAATCACTGCTTCCCACGTCCTTCCTCTTCCCTGGTTGTCTCTGTCAGCTTCTGCCTGCTTTCCAGGTGAAGTGTCTATTTACCACAAAATGCAGTTGCAGGTTAAAAAAAAAAAAAAAAGTTCAAAGAAAAAACCTGGGGCTTTTTCCCCCCAAAAAAAAAAAAAAATGTGTGGGAAAAGAATAACTGGTTTCTGCAGGACCCCACAGACCTCCTAACGCATGCAGCCTTCCACCCCAGCACAGGGCTCACACTGCTCTGGGTACCTCCTCTGCCTGTGGATGTGTGCACAAAACCTGTCCATGCAGAGCCTGACTCACCTTATTGTTGACAAAGTCCTTGGACTTGAGAGCATTCAGCTCCAAGAAGTATCTGAGCAGGAAGATGTTCCCATCCTGGACTGTATAATGAAGAACTGTCTTGTTGCTTTTCACATCCTATTTGAAAACAGAAAAAAAAAAGCAAAAAAAAACCAAAAAAAACAAAAAAAACCAAAACCAAAATAAGAAATGTTCTGCAAAACAACCTGAAGACATTATATAAACCCACTGGAGAGAAGTCCAGGCCAGCTCTGCTGGAGCAGCTCCTTCCCTTCAGTGGCCCTCTTACTGGCCAGTGTTTGCTTCAGGCTGCAAGAAAATAGCTGCAAAAAGGCAGCAACTAACCCTGCAACCAGTCATATGAAAGGGCATCAAGGCTTGGTCCTTCTGTCCATAGTTCATTCCTTCTCCAGTTGTACGGTTTGAGCACCACGCAAGCGTCAGGCAGGGCAGGCGAGAGCTCCCACACAAACAGAAAGCGTTCAGATAACGGAGGCGATGATCCCTTACCCGGCTGTAGATGGAGGCTCCCGTCTGCACCAGGAGGTGGATGCAGGATTCCAGCTCTTCGCTCTGGTGCTGGAGATCTTTCTGCTGCTCCTCTGTCAAGGTCTGGCAAGCCTGCTCCCGGAGCAGGGCATTGTGTGCCAGGACAGCACAGTGGAGTGGGGTATGGCCTGGGAAACAAAAGTACAGGAGGGAAATAACAGCAGTCCCAGCGAAGATACTGATGTAGGAAGCGAGGGCAGGCAGGGAGAGCGTATGCATCTCTGCAAGCGCTGCTAAGGCACAACCCTCCTCTAGTTTCAAAGGTACCATATTGGCTGTTCAGACACTTTATGGGACACTCCAGCGTGTGCTCGGTTCCAGTGCATTCAGTCACCGCTGAATCACCAGCACCATTGAATTCTGTGGCATTTGAGCACACAGCAACCACCCTCCCCCAGGCAGTTTCTGGGGCCACTCTGGCCTCCTAGTGCACCACCAAATGCCAAAGGGCATCAGTCAATGAAACGGCCAATACAGGTTTTCATTTTTTAAATACCACTAGGTAAGTTTTGTCCAAAGGGTTTTACCTTCAAAATCCTTCATTTCTAAATCAAGAGGGAAACCCAGTGACAGTATAACCTAGAAGCAACAGAGAAACGGAAAATTTTAGTTCAGCAGAAAACAAAAGTCAAAGTCAATCAAAACTAAAAAAATATTAAACAATCAGATAATTATCATTTAACTATCAAAAGTCAAAGTCAGTCAAAACTAAAAAAATCTTAAACAATCAGATAATTATCATTTAACTACAAACTACGCCCTTATTTAACACTAGATTTCAGTGCTGTGAATCTATTTCCCAGCAGGGACATTCAGGGTTACACAAGACGATCGTGTTCCCTAGTTTCCTAAACCCCACCTAAGTGTAATATCCTATTAGATTCTCAGTTCAGAGCGGTATGATTAAGTCACTGCCTCCAGCTCAAGAGTGCCAGCCTCCTTGTTTTCACCCCAGATTGGGTAAAGACACCAGTTCATATTTATTCTGAGTTATTCTTGGCAAGGATAAATGAAAATCTTTCCTTGACATGTACAGCCAAACTTTATTACCTAAAAGTTTGCTGACACTGGAAATTGTCAGACTAGATTTATTTACTTTTTAATGTGCAACAGATGTGCAGCAGTGTGACAGGTTAAAACCACAGCTTGTTGCAATGGCTGCTCAAATGAGGATGCGGAGCCTATCCATGGCATGAAATAGTGGTCTGGAGATAAGCATTGCTTGTATTTAGCAGAGAGCAAAAATTTTGAAACTCTTTAACTTAAGAAAATTATAGACCTGATGTGATGCATCCAAATAGCTCCTTGTCTATATCGTTACAGGTAATGTATTTTTTGCTCTTGATTGAATAAAGCAAACTGTTCACATTACAGCATCTTGGCTAAGATTTTTTACAGTGTGGTGACTCATCCAGAACCTTTTCAAGTCAGACAAGGCACAGGACAGAATCCTTCTGCTGAAGAAGGACTGCAGAACAGTTAGGGCTCTTCTTCTCTTTCTGTGACAACAATATGATACACACACATCAAATATTGACAAGTAGCTCTGAGCTGCCTGATGACTAGAGATTAGATGTTTAATCCATTAGAAAAAACAACTAAAATAAATAAACAAACAGTCAAGCATTTCAGGGCTTTGGCTGCACTGAGAAGCAAGCCTGCGTGCATTTTCCCTTTTTATGTCAAGGGGCCGGGGGGGGGGCGGGGAGGGAAAACAAAAACAAAACCCAACACCACACAAAACCACAAACGAGCACAAGGCACTCTGGGAGGCTTCTTTGGAATCATCTAGATGTAAAATACTTTTCCGGACTGAACGAAGCACCTGTTTTCCAAAGAACTCGCAGCGTTACCCACTGACTGCCTGCTCATGACTTAACCCAGGGTGTGTGCAAGGCAGAGCTGATGAACACCGGAGCTTGGTGGCCAGCGTGCCAGGTACCCCCTGGCACTTCCACTGACACATCCCTCATCCTCAGAGGACCCTGTGCCCTGCCCTCAAAGTCATCAGCGCTGCTGCAATGAACCTGCACTGAAGCTATCTATACTCAGTCCTGACCTGAACCAAGGAGCGCACAATTTATTCATTCCATTTTAGGGCCAAGAGCTAAGCATTTAAGAGACATCCCAGTATACTTGTCTCTGTTATGTAGTCCTTTCCAAAATTTCCCACAGTGCCTTTTCTAATGTGCTGATTTGCTCTTCAGGACTGTTAAAGTCCGGCTGGCACACAACTTAGATGTAGACCCTGTCTATAAAAAGATCTGTGAGGCAATAAGAAAGCAAAGTTCTGGTCATATAAGTCATGAAAGCTCTAGCAGATTTTAGCCATGCAGGAGTGTCCAGTTTCTCTCACGCCCTGGAAAAATCTTCTCAAAAGATCTTGGTTTGGCATAAAATCTGAAAAATGTGTCTCATTTTGAAGGCTGTGCCTGTGCCGGCTCTGTCTGCAGGGTAACATCTGCTTTCTCTTCAGCTGGCTTGAGTCTGGACACAATTGTTTGCTCCCATCTGGATGACACTAACATCAGGCAGGCGGTTTCACACTGGTATTATTGCTCCCTCTCCTCACACCCCACAACTGCCTGCAGCCTCTGGGGAACCCCCAGCACAGACATCAGTACGACACCGGGGGCTGAATCCAGAGCAAGCCCACACTGCTTGGCTTGCCACCAGCAGATTCAGAGCTGCCATCTGCAGAAAGAATTTCTTTTATCCCATATATAGGCTAAAGCCACTTCCTTTGTAACAGGAGGCTGATGACATCTGCAAGTAGAGTCCTAAAACAGGAATAACCTGGGAAGTTGATTCCTAACACAATGGAAAAGGAGACTTTGGTCAGTCTTCATTGCTTACTGACATCTTGCCTTCTGAGACATTTATTTAAAGACACCAATACTAAGAATTTACTGTTTGTTTGTATCGCTAACAATTAAAACCATGAAGCTTTTCCTACCTGAAGAACTTGGGCATACCCATATGTTGCAGCAAGATGTAAAGCTGACTGCCCTTTGTGGTCTACAGCATTGACATCTGCTCCTGTCTGGATCAAATCATACACAATAGCCGGCTGCCTGGCAGTGACAGCCACCAGCAGAGGAGTCTGAAAATAGCAGCACAGCAGATAAAATGTGAGATTCTCGAAGCAGATGTTATCATAAAACAAGGAAGAGGGAAAGGCAGTCTGGGCTGAATGGTATTGAGAATCCCAAGGATTGTGGTGCGGGAACCAAAGACAGCTCAGAGGCAGATTTTTGAATCCCACATATTGGGACCCATGGCATCATGAGATGGGGAGCATGTCCCAGCTCCTGCTTAACTCACTCTAGTGTTCTTCAGCCCTAATTCGGAGGATAATCTGAGCCCAGCATTTTTGAAACACTGTTTGTGTCAGGTGCAGCACTCCCAGCATAAATCTGTTGTTCACAAAACCTTTGGCCTCATACACGTATTTTCCTGGACCACTGTTGTCTTAGATCACTCTTTGAACCATGGGCTGAAAAGAGGAAAAAAACTCATCCTCATCCCACCTAATTTTAGGATCCTGCCAGAGGCACCTAAACAAGGCACATCAATGCCCAAGGCTTCCTGTGCAGTAACAGAGAGACAGAGCTGGATTTTTCAGGGCATCAGTTGCTCCCAGTCACGCAAAGCCCATGCCCATCCCAAACACCACTGTTTACAGGAGAAAGCGGTCTGTATTACCTTTCCTCTGTGTTCCTTGGCATCAAGTCTTCGCAGCAATTTCATGCGCTCTGCAGCTGCCAATGCATACGCCCTCATACCTTTAGCTGCATAAATATGTAGAATTCTAAGACAGTAAATAAAGACACTGATCACTGCTTGGCCGTGAACTGCCCTGGGAGCAAACATTTTTACAGGGTAGCATAGCCACTTTGGGGGTTTCATACCCAGCGTCCCACAAAACCATGCCATAAGCCCCAAAGGGCTTGACCTTGAAAACACCCACTCCCATACAAAGGGCTTCCTACCTCAAAATAGCTGCAGCTTTCAAGAGCCCTCAGCACTCCTGAGCTTTGACATCCTTTCCGCTTCAGCACTGTCTTTCAGGTGAGATTCACCCTTGTGCTGGGAGGTATCTAAGTCCTCCACAAAGCCTAGTGTCATGGCCCAGTGTGCCATACCGTAAGGATGCATCGCCTGTTGGGGTGATACAGCCTCGTATGCTTTGGTGGTATCTCACCATTGGGGGTAACAAACAGTCTCTTCTAAATGGTGTGTTTGCAAACAGCCTGTTAAGCTCTACTTCTTTACCAAAACCGCTGGTGAGAGGGATTGAGTCCTTATCTTGTGCATAAGACAAAGAGATGTCATAACCTACAGCAGTTATGGGCTTGCTGGTGACGTGGCCCTTAGCGACAGAGAAAACACTTCGCTGCTTCACTTTGGTTGCCTGGCTCTATGGCTGGAGCTGGAGAGAATGACACAGAGCTACTCGCCACTTCCGTTGTCCCAGGTCCTATTTGCAAGGGTGCTGAGCATGCACAGGCAGCTTTGCCATTCCCCTTTGCAAAGGAGAAGCCCATCCTACAGGCAGTTGTACCAGCCCCTAGGTTTGTTTCACTCCGGACAGTGAATTTGACACTTTTCAGTCAGAAGGTGGTAGGTGGTTGTTTCTTTCCTCAGGTAATTCGGTACTCCAGAGCTACACCTTGCAGTTGCAGGAAGTAGAAATGCAACTTCATGGCTAGTCTGATTTTCAGCCAAGCTCAGCACTAGCTGAGGCTGCATACCCACACATCCCCAGGGGTGCTGATAGAGGATAATAGTGATTGAACTAACATCTGAACTGCGGGAGTGCTTCTGTGAGTAAGGACTGCTTGAGTAAACAGTGCCTCCAGGCCATATTTGGATCATGGGATTTCTCCTTAGTCCGTCTGAATGTGCAAAATGAGCAGAAAAATCTAACAGCTAATCTGTGGCTCTAGCCTGTACGTGTTATTTAAATAATTGACTGTTAAAACAATGCTGGGTTACCCTTTAAGATAGGAAAATAAACACTCCAGGCATATGAAAGTTACTGTAGATTTTTATTGAATTTTTTTTTTCTTTTTCTAACCAGAACAACCCAGAAAGAAATTCTGAAACAGTTCATCATTGTTTTATATTCACACACAGAATTTACATACATTGGAGTGAAAGAAACTTAAAAGCAATCTTAGCAACCACAGGCTTGATTCACAACTGCATTATCCCAGTTTTACCTACTGAATGTCTTTGCGCTTAGAAAACTGGAGTAAGCAGTGGTGAACCAAGCTCCTTCTAATTAATTTCTTTGCTGGGTTTTTCTGCAAATATAAGCCACTAATTTCAATGCGCCTGAACTCCTGCTATTTTCAAACAACTTTATGATCACTTACATGATCTATTGCTTATGTCTTTATGTCCAGATTTGTCAATATTAAATAAGAAAATATGCTTTGAAAGTCCTCAAGACTTTCAACCTGAGCTTGCAAACCTCACTCAGGCATACACTGTAAGGTCACTTGAAATATTGCATGGGTGGCAACTGGAGTGCTGGACACCAGGTAATAAACAGTGCAGTAAATTATTTTGCAGTTAGTCTTGCAAATAATAAAATCACCTAAGGATCCTGGGCTTTAGAAAGCAGAAAAACCCAGAGAAATTTTGTTCACCAGCCAAGACTCCCTTGGTTATTAAGAAAACAATAAACAGAATGAGAATTGGATATATCTCCTGCAAATATATTTGCCCCTGGCATGGCACTCCTGAATATCAACAATAATATTTACAGTTGCATCAGAAGAAAAAGTAAAGCTACTCAGTCTGCAGGAAAGCAAATCAGAAGGCTATAAAGAAAATGTGTGCACCTGTGGGCCTGGGTGACTAGAGCACAGAGACACTTTCCAGAGCAGTGAGGCACGAGAGGTCACTAAGGTTCCCTGGCTCAGCAGGACATCATCAACTTCACGCTCAAATGCTCTAGAACAAACGAAAGCATTGCTGGCTAATATATGGCTAATAATGCCATGAATTCCTTGTTAGGCTGAAGTCCAGATTTGGGAAGACCCTGTCTTCTTAATGAGCTCCTGATATTGGGCCACATCTTGCGGTCCTGACCCAGGCAAAGCTCCTGGTGACTTCAGTCGGACCAGGATCTGTCCATTGGTAGAACATGCAGCGTTATCAACCAGCCACAAACCCAGCCCCCGTCTTGAAGGTAGATATTTTAGAATCCAAAAACATTCTGGAGCTGAAAGACCATGACTCCAAACCACTGTCCCACACTCACATGGCTGTCTTCCAATGACAGACAAGGTGAGACCTTCGAGTTACACCTTTGTGTGGCTCACATGTTTTGCTAGGCTACTTCGTGTTGCTCTGTAAATAGGGATGCCTGACTGCACAGGAGTTTAGTTCAGCTGTATTGACTTTTTGTCTTCAGACTACCTGCACGAGTAGAACAAAACTACACTCTACATTTTCCTGTTTTACAAAGGAGCAGTTCAATTTAGGAAAGAAAAATATCAATTTAGGACCCAAAATTATTTTCTAGTGGCCTGGAGTGGGTAGAGGTTCCTTCACGCACAGGGCAAAGACACACACACAAGGCATTTACGCTGAGCTCTGGAAAGCAGTCCTCTCGAGCTAGGTCTTGCCAATATTTAGAAGCAAGCGCAGCCTCACCAAATGCTACAGCTGGCCACAGGTGCACTACAGTATGCCAATTTGAGACCATGTCCTGTGTCTGAGGATGAAAGTAACAGCAGAGAAGTTTCGTGCTGGGCCCCAGGACAAAGCAAATTTCACGCAGCACCCAAGTCACGGTGTGCCAGAGGTGGACACCAAAATCGCGTTCCCATCCCACCCCCCAGCCTGCTTTTCCTCTGTACTCAAAACCCACTCTGGTGCCAGGTGGAGTAGTGAGTAGGTGAGGATCAGGCCCCAGATGTGCAACTTAAAGTCCTTCAACAGAGAGAGCATGGTTTAAAACATACGTATCATTGTCTTCATCTTCTAGAAGCAGTTTCTCAATGGGCAGTGTGCTGATGACTCGTCTGGCATCCTCCAGCTCCTGGGGGGCTGGTTCAGGAATGGAGATTGGCAAGGGCACAAACTGGGGCGCGGGAAGCGTGGAAGAAGCTGGCTGGTACTGCAAAGTGGAGGCTGGCAGTGCAGAGAGGGGCTGTGCCCATGGGAAGTACGTGAGAGGTGGCTGCTGATCCGTCACCTCCAGCTGAGGCACTACAGCGGGGGTGGTGCTTCGAGGCTGTTAAAATAGAAGAGAAATAACACAAAATAAAGCAATTGGCCAGGTGGGTGGGGAGAGGACACAAAACAACAGGCTAAGGGTGCTGTGTCTCACTTGTAACATCCCTTTTCCTGTCCCTCTGGGTAAAGCGTTATACTGAGTGTGACAGTTTTCCCACGAGAGCGGTGGCTGTGGGTGTCCCAGGTGCTTGCTGCCAGTGGCTCACACTCACGTCAAGTTCCCTCCAGCTTTCTGTTCCCACTCCCACCCTCACTGTAAGCCCATGAGACAGTTACACCCTGGGCTGAAAACTGCCTTCTTTGACAGTCTCTCTTGCAAGTTGAATGCCTGGGCACAGCTTTGCTGCCACAAGGCTGAAGGCATCTTATTCAGCCCATCTGAGCAGCCCCTGTCAGCCAGGGCAGAGCCACATTTGGAACCACAGCCCTTCCTCCCCGGTGAAGACCGCAGGACGCAGCCTTCTGCTGATTTTGGGTCTCAGTTTCAGCAGCTGAACCAAAACACTAAAAGCAAAATAAGCTGCTTGAGTTCAACTGAAACAGAATTCTCTACCCCTCTCTAAGGAAGAACAAATCATCTTGGGTCAGCCAAACAGATTTTTGTACATGTTATTTTGGCCCTGCTCTTTCATCTTTAAATAGCAATTTTTGAGAAATTGATTGCCACATCATTTTTCCTGCTTCACCTGATGGATGTGTTTTCTGGAATGCCATTTACTTTTTTTTTTTTTTTCTTTTTTTTAAGTTTGAAATTCAGTAGTGAAGAATCCCCTGGACACCGCTCAGATCTCTGGAGGGGCTGTGTCCTAAGTCATTATTGACTCAATGTGCATTCACTCGGTGAACTCGGAATTCTGCTTCCTCAAGTATTCCAAATCCAAGATGAAGAACAGCTCCTCAAGTTGGAAGCGATGACAACAGTAAATGTAACATTCCCCACTGTTATTCCTGAGCTGCAAACAACATTCTCCTACACTAAATAACTGTTTATAGACTTGAACAAACTCAGGGCAATGGCAGCTCTGCTGCTGGCTTGGTGAGACGTGACTCATTTCCCAGGACAAGAGCAAAGAACAGTGCACGTGTTAATAACCTGGAGAGCCTGTAAGAGCGCAGGGAGCTGGGGAAATGGCAGTGAAGTATGTCTGATTTCAGTGCAACCACAACTTTTTGTCTGCTCAAACCATCCTAACGTCCAGCGCAGCACAAACGGGGCCAGTGCTGGAACAACTATGTGGCATGGACGCAAAGACACACAATATTATAGTAATTAAATAAATTATACCAATTGCATCTGGCACTCCCTCTGGCTCTTGCTGGAAGGGGGGGAATCCGCTGTTATCTATACCTAGGGATTTTTGACTTACTGCGAAATTGGTGATCAGCGGTTGAGAAGTGTAAGTCAGAACAGATGAAGGTCCAACCAGGGTGTAACTGGGACACATAGGCTGAACATACATGTCTGCTGTGTATGGACAGCTGACTGCTTCGTGGGACACATAATCGGGGTAGGTGGTCCACTGAGTTAAAGGCTGTAAGGATGTGGGAGATGGTTGGGAGATCCAGCCAGAACAGAGTGCTCCTTCATCTGAGACAGGCAATGCAGAGGCAGCAACATCCATATCAATGCAAGGCTGGCCTGAAAAACAGGAGAGGATTAAAGCCCAGTTCAGCACAGCCTTCCCTGCAGCAGGGCTGACAAACACTTAGTCAGGGAAACATTACCCATTGGTGAGTAGGAAGGAAGTGGCTGATGGGGCAAAACAACCTAGAAGAGAGAAGAAAATATCCAGGGATTAAGACCATAAGCATGAAATGCAATGCTCTCTGAGAAGCACTGAGGGACAGAGCACATTAGCTATTATCAGCTGCTGCTTCAGTGTCAATGCCTGAGTGTTCCCACCTGCCTCTACAGAAGGGCCAGGAAAACTCAGCCTGGCAGGCAGTACCCAGAACCCCAGCTCTGTTCATGGGCCTAGCCAAAGTCCATGTGCCTCTTCAGCTCAAGGGGACCTTAAACAGCATTTAAACCTGCGTTGCAGAGGAAATTCCTCTTCAGAGAGGAGCCAGTCAAACCGCTCCCTCCTGGGAGGACAGGTAGAGGCAGACTGAAATAAAGCAGCAGATAGCCAAGGATGGCTGTGCTGATCTCTTTTTGCGCTCTGGAACAAGCTGTTTAACTTCCACGCCACTTTCTGTTCCTGGGAGTTAGATCCTGTCAAGTGCAAAGCACTTTCACCTTTCCATCAAGTCAATGGGGATTGAAGGTGCCCAGCACCCTAAAGGCACTGTACCTACAGTAAAGATCTATTTAATGCTATCTCCATTTGCCTTCAAAGTGCTTTAGAGATGCAAAGATTTCTTTCGTTTCCAAAGCATTGCCAGCTGGTGCCAGGGCTGGTCAATCATTTAGCTACTGAGGAAGAATTTTCTGCCTGTGTTTGTTTTTTCTCCTACCGTTGTAGCTGCCGTTGCCGTGGCATTATGAACGTTTCCCCGTTTTCTTTTCAATAGCTCCTTCACTGGCTCTTTGACACGGACACCTTGATAGGGGCGAGGCTGTGGCTGCTGTTCTGGAGCAGAAGCTGAAGGGAAAAAAAAAAAAATGCAAGTGACATTTATTTTCCTTTACTGCCATTTGCACAGAGCCAAAACCCCTATGCCAGCCTGCTTGTCTGCAGGCTGTACTAGTCAATGTGGCTGGAGTCCAGACTCATAAACATGTTCTTACCTTAGTTAATGATGTCTTTTGGGCCATACATGACATAGGATGACATAGCCTGTTCTCTACCTTTGCTGCTTCGATGCTGTGATCACACAGATGGACCACAAGGACAACCCAAGCTGCCACAAGTACACTTGCAATTCCCTCCAGTGGTTAAATAGCTGCCGCGATACCGAGAAACTCAGCACCCTATATCTATATATATTTTTTTTTGGCAAAAGAGTATTCATACATAATTGAGAGCACAAGAGCTTGCACAGGTCTCGCAGCCGGCATGGTCTGGAAGGCAGAGCTGGCAGTTTCCCTGCCACACTGGTCTGCAGAAGCCATGTCCTATCGGGCACAGAGTGGAACCAACATGTTCTGATGAATCAACGGGCATACTGCTCTAGATATTTGTGAAAGCTGGGGAGGAGGTAGTTCAAGGAAAAGGGGTTGCTGCTGTTACACAGAAGATAATGCTCCATTCCTAAAAGCACGGCTG
>NW_010131091.1:0-226 GCF_000699245.1 Pterocles gutturalis
CTATTTTCAATAAAAATTGAACAGGTCCTCTTTGTGTAGCTGTGAGGAAAAAGATGCATTGCTGTGTTTAATAGAAATACATTAAAATATGATACGATGAGACCTTTCCAAGATATTCCACATTTTGTGTAAATTCCAAAGCTAGTTTCCCTAGCCTCAGGAGCCAGCCAGGGGGCTGGAGCAGCAAAAGAGACCCCTCACTGCTAGGGGCCTACTTGGTGATGGG
>NW_010131091.1:315-778 GCF_000699245.1 Pterocles gutturalis
AGCAGTGGGTTTTGGGAGAGGCTACAATGCAGCCCCAGTGTTTGGCCACTCGGGCCGAGCCTAGCACGAGTCCAGGCTCAGAAGTACTTGGAGCACAGCGTGGTCCACCTCTGCGATGTAGAACGGGTATCTTGCAGTTCTCACGTTAACCAACAGAACACCTTTGCTTGCAGGGTTGTGAGAAGACACTTAAAGTTTTAGGGGCACAGGCAGAGCTTGCATTGCCTTCTGAGAGATGAACTGACCTCACATTTCCTGAGGCTACCACGAGCTCCAGTTTTATCCCAGGAGAATGGGAATTTTATTTCACTACAATGAAGAAAGCTTAAAGTAAAAACGTGGCTCATATCTTCTAATACCCTTAGATGACAACTGAATAACCCCTATTACCTTCTCCTCCTTGCGAACTCATCAGGGTTATCTGAACAGCCTAATTTCTCCTTCCAAAGAAATAACACTGCTC
>NW_010131092.1:0-1573 GCF_000699245.1 Pterocles gutturalis
GGCCGCCCTGGGGAGCAGGTCCCAGCTCACCATCACCATCCCTGGCCCAAGTTATTGCTGACAAACCTTCAGCCCTGTCCTTCGACGCCCCGAGGGTAACTCAGCAAAAACATCCCCAAATACTTGCAGGATGAAAATCAGAAGGAGGTTTCTAATCACCGGAGAAATGAGATTTTGCCATCTCTTCTCGATCGGGGGGTTAATAAAAATCTGGCCAGAGTTAAGATGGGATTTGGTTAGTTCAGGAAAGGACACACACACACGTTTTGGAAAGAAAGCAAGCCATTTTCTCCTGTGAGAGGTCTTTGTGTTAAATAAAAGCAAGAATCCTGAAACCCAAGCGCTGGGCTGGCGCACAACATCGCAGTGCCAGAGGGGAGAGGGATGGAAAAGCAAACAGGAAAAAAAACGCCCGATAGAGGGAAAGAAGCCGGCGCAGTGTCTGCAGCAAAGGTGATTATGCTGACAGGCAGCTGAACAAGAACCAGCGAGCTGAAGTTAAAAATGAGAAAACATTTAAAAAAACACAAACCGTGCCTCTGTAACAGGCAGAACAACCCCCCCTGCGCACACCCGCTGCCCCGCGCCCTGGCCATGCACCGGAGGGTCGGCCACTGCCCCGGTGCTGGGACGGGTCCTGTGCTCCCCACGGGACTGAGCAGCAGCATGTGCCACACCAGGAACGCAGCTTAGAGGAGGAAAAAAGCATCGTGGGACTCTTCGTTTTTTACTTCATGGAAACTTTATAAACACTCCAAGTACTCTAAGCTTGTACAGGACAGCATGGCTCCGAGGGCGGGTGGCCGGGCTCTGCCACGCTGCCCAGGGAAATCCTGCACTCTGGCCGTGCTGGTCTGGTGGCACTGGCACAGGGACCATGCCCCAGCCGCTGCCACCACAGCCCACCACCCGCCGCTCTGCACCGCTGGTCCCCAGCACCCAGCTGTGGGCATGGAGGAGGAAAACCAGCAGACACACACGTGACAAATGACTTTAGAAGGACACAACGAAATACGCTTTTAATAAGCTGCTCCCCTCTTTGTTCACCATGTCAGCCTTACACCCAAACTCCCTTGGATTTTTCTCTTCCGCTGGACCCCAGCACTGTCCCGTGGGTCTGTGCTGGGCAGCGAGCACGAGGCTGGCTGGGGACCAGCAGCGTGGGGATGCCACAGCCACCGGTTCCGACAGGAGAGGGTCTGGGGGTCACCCTGGGTGCTTCCCAAACTGACAGCCTCGAGGAGCCCTCATGAGAGGGGAAAGCATTTTGGGAAACAGCCTCCTGTGGAGGGAGCCCTGGCCTGACCCCTCTGGGACAACCATCCCAGGAGGTGACAAAGCCACCCATCCCCGAAGGGCAAGCTCGGCCCCATGGCCCGGTGGCTGGAGGCTTCCCCAGATGCTCAGAGCATCTCGCTCCCTCCTTCAGCCTCGCCGGCTCTCAGATACCCGACCAGCAGAACACGTGGTGCTCACACCCCCGGCCATCGCAAGAGGTGCAGCGGCACCGGCTCCCGCAGCTCTGAGCAGCCCTGGGATGCCGGGGGGGTGGCACAGCCTCGGCGTTGGGAGG
>NW_010131092.1:1604-2501 GCF_000699245.1 Pterocles gutturalis
TGCCGGGGGTGTGACACAGCCTAGGCGTTGGTAGCACTGGGTTTTGTTTTGTTTTTCCTTTTAAAGCCACTTTCGTGTGCCGCTGTTCAAAGCAAGATACCGGAGCGAGCGGTGGGGCATTGCCACAGCACCAGGGCGCGGAAGCACCATGGGCAAGGCACGTGCGTGTCCGGACGCCAGAATTACATTCAGCAACAGAGCAGACAGGCACGGGATGCACACACATGGCAAGCGTCAGGAGGCAGCACGGGGGGACCGCCGCAGAATCCCGCCGGCAAACCCGCACCAGGCAGGACACAGAGCGCGCTCGCGAGGACGGAGCACCCGGGAAGCAGCTCAGAGAGATGGATGTCTGCACCCCTGGGAATGCTCCCAGCACCCAAGGAAAATCGTTCAAAAGCTGCAAGGAAGCAGGGAAGCCACTCGGTGCCTATTTACAGGGAAACACGACGGCTCAGGACCCGAGCCCTGGGGTCAGCTAGAACCACAAACAAGCCTCTACTCTTAAAGGGGGTACAAGGGATGGTCCCGGCGAGGAGAAACCCCCCCAGACCAAAGTGCATCATCTACATGGCCACTGCTGAGAAAAGGAGACAGGACATCTCCTGGATTGGAAATTAATGTACCAAGCAAACGAGAAACTTAGAGAAACGCTGGGCTCTGACCCACATTCACTGAGTTCCATTCCTCACCACCTCTGTGCTGGCTCACCAGAATAACCTGGGGGCAGAAACTTCTCAGTGGGCCTGGGAAGCGGATCTGGTGGGAAACTGGCTCACATGGGAGAAGGACAAAGAGGAGGAGGACTACCTAGCGTCTCCTCCTCCCAGCTGCGCTCTCGGAGGCTGCTGACCCGACCAGCGCTGCCTGGGAAGCCGACCCGCAGGCTGGGGATGT
>NW_010131092.1:2532-7185 GCF_000699245.1 Pterocles gutturalis
TCCCCCGTCACAGCCACAGCCGCGGTTTCCCAGGACAGGGGCACGCTGACGCCAGGGAGATGAAGTGACGTCCCACAGAGCTAAGCGCCATGGTCCCCCCAACTCCTGTCCTGCCTTGGCTCCAGCAGTGTCTGGTCCCCTACACACCGACAGACGTACTACAGCTTACTGAGCAAGGAAAACGTAACACAAAGGGAGGAGCTGCTCCTGGCACGGGGTCCAACCCGAATCCAGCTGCTCTGTCCTTGCACTCACACATGGGCAGTCAGCCCCTCGCGATTCAACCCCAATGTCTGCCCAAGGTCACCCCTGCCAAGGTGCATTTCCCAAAAAGTGAGCAGGTAAACGGCCACTCCCGTGCTCCGCTGTACCTTCCATGGCCCGTTGGCTGGTGGCTCTGCCCAGCGCTGCCGGTGCCGGTCCCCTGCCAGGGCACATGCAAGCATCCCTCACAGCCCGCACAGCGAGGAGTGGCGGAGGGACTGGGATCAGTTCAACACAAACGTCTGGGGAGGGTCTTCTCTCCATCGTGGTCTACTTCTAATCTCGAGCCACTTCTGACAGTGTGCTCTGAAATTATCGTCCGGTAAGACAGCTGCTCTCCAGGGGCACTGGAACTGGAAAAGTCTTTGCTGTGACACGACGTTTTTCACCAGCACAGAAAACCTCCTGGGTCTGGCTGGGCTGAGGTGGCTACGAGGTCTGGAAGATAAACACAAGCATGCTCTGTGCAGCAGTGTAAATTCACCAGCCACCACAAACCCACCAGAGCAAGCCCAGATCCCAGCACCGCCGCTTGCAGAGCGCTCACGTTCACCCTGCGCACTGCAGCGAGGAGGCTGAGCGAGGGCAGAGCAAGGGCAGAGCCAGGCTGGTTCCCGCCCCCCTGCTGTACCACCCCCCAGCAAAGAGCATGGACCCCCGCCAGCCATGACCTTTCCTCTGCAAGGGTCTCCTGCAGGAAGGATCTCTCCTGATCTTCCTTTTGAGACTCCCATTGCCTCCGCTGGGCTCCCACCACCCCATAAATGCTGAATTTGTATTACATGCGTGCTTTTGGTTTATTATTTAATTTACTGTCATAAACACGTACCTTTAGCCTCAGCTCTCATCACCTGGGATCCTGCCTTGTGGTGATGAAGAACTGTACGTAAGGAGAAGAATACAAAAAAAAAAAAATCAATGCAATGAGCAAGCTCAAACCCAGATCCACACACCTAACCAGAGGGCTGGTAACAGTCAGGTCAGGGATTTATTTTTCAATACAAGTGAACTCACTGTCAACACTGGCAAACAACATTCACCAGACTGACATGCAAACCTGCTCACACTGTTGGCAGAAGCTGGTGATCTTTAGAAGGGGGAAGCTGAAGCTTATTTGAGCAGATATTATAACAAATGAAACCTGCTGCCACAAGCCACAACACAATCCAAAGCCCTGCCGTCCCAGCCGAGCCGTCCCAGCCCACGCTGCCACTCCGTCACACCGCACCTCTGTGCGGAGCTGCGCCTGCACACACGCTGTGTGTAGGACCACCCGCGCGGCGGAATCACGCCCGATGAGCTGCTGCGGTCTGACCTGAGCCTCATCTAGGACCATCCCCACCCTGGAATCACGCCTCTGACGGGCTGCTGCAGTTTGACCTGAGCCTCATCGCTCCGTGAGCTTATCTCTGTGCTTCACAAAGCTGAGAAGTGCAACAAGCACTGCGCTGACGATAAAGGGAATCCATAGATGTGTTTATTACTTAGCAGATCTATATTTAACCTATGAAGCCAGTATCTGGATTCCCATTTTACACTTTGTGCTCTTTATTTAGCTCCAGCGTTTAGCCCAGACTCATCTTCTAGGCACTAGGCAAGAAGGGTCGGGGCTGGGGCTCCCCAAGCGGGCTGGCTCTACAGGGCTGCTTCCATTTACACCCTCCCCAGTGCCAGGCTTACTTGCTTGTCCTTCGGGACGCTGTCTCAAAGAACTTTGTCCTGGAGGCCACCCTGCAAAGAGAACAAGGGAGGTCACTCCAGTTCCCTGACAAGGCAATCTGGAGACATTAAAGCCAGCAGGGTTCCTGTCTCTTTAAAATCTGAAAGAAATCTGATGATGAAGCTGAACTTCATCCAATTTCCTTAAGTGAGGTCCAAACTGGATCATGTCCTTGCCTGGGAAGTGCCTAGTTCGAGAGGCTTGCTGGGAGCCAGGCTGGGAGAGGCTCTGCAGCCCCACGGACAACAGCAGAGGAGGGGACAGGACAGAGCTCAGCCCCAGGGCTGTACTGGAGAAGCTTCAAGAGCTTTGTTTCTCATGCCTGTGTCTGCCTTTGCCATGGCCACGCTCCTCTCCCAGGCTTTCTGATGCGGCATTCACACCCGCGCTCACACCAGTGTCATCCAGCCATCGTACGCCACCAGCACTGGGAACCAACTGGCATTTCTCCTCCTCTTCCCAAATTCCCGGCAGGTGACACCAGCCCCTCCTGCCGCCACCCAGGCTGACCGTGTCCCCACTCCCCAAGCCCCCGGGTGCCCACCCTGGGTACCGTGTGCCCGCCGAGGGCTGCCACTTACACGGAGGCGGGCGTCTCTTCGGCTGTCCCCACTATCAGGTCCGGCCGCTGCTCCAGCCGTGGGGGGACAGGGGTCCTGCACGGCGGGTCCGGGGGTCTCACAGGGGGACGCGTTATCACAGGCTTGTCACCGTGGGATCGCGGCTTCGGGATGCCGTCACACTCGCCTGTGAGGATGAGGATGACAAACACTGAGCGCACAGCGCTGGCAGAGGGCTGGATGTTCATGAAGAGGTGTTGAACAAGTTACAGGCTTAGGTCTGTCTGCCTGCCCCAACATCCTCCCTTTGACAGCGGCCACTGCCAGAGAGTCCTGTTTCTGATTAGAAATAAGTCCAAGCTGTTTTTCTATTTGGTTTGGTGATTAATGGCTGCAACTGCTTAACCAAGGCTTTCTCAACCCCTTAGTTACTGAACCTTATCACACCCTGGTGTGTGAGCCCAAACACAGTCCTTACCCAGCTCTCTTCCACGCTTGCTTTTGTAAATTCTGATCCTAAACTTTCTCCTTGGTAAGCTCTGTCACTTGAGTTTCTCAGTAAAAGGCCAGTTTTCTAATCCTGCAGCCTACACCTCCTCTTGGTTTCTCCAGTTTTTGGGAATCACCCCCCATCTGTGCACATTAACGCTCAGCACAGCGTTCTGGCGCTGATTCGCAAGTATCAGCGCAGATGTAGTGCAGCTTTGTGACTGCTTCAGTGTTCCTCCCCGCACAGGCGGAAGGATCAACACAGCCCGTTTATTACGCTGCGGCTCCAGGACGCGCTGCCGGCACACTGTGGGTGAGAACGCAACACCATCAAACTTGGGAGCGCTAAATGCAGCTGATGTACAAGCCAACTTTAAAAGCTATCTTACTCTTCCCAAAGCAGATTTCCACCTACCATTTATGCAACAAATCTAAATTAAGCCAGCAGTGCCAGTCAGGCGCATGTCTGTACTGCCCAAGCCTTCCTCCTTTCCCTCCATCGCACACGGGAGTCATTGCTCAGGAGCACATCCCGGTTTTTATTTTCTCAGTACAGGCCTGTGAAGCTGTCAGGGTACGACAGCATGTGAGGAGCACTGGAAAGTGCACAGGGAAACCTGGCACACTGCAGAAAGAATCCACCTTCTGCTACACCCATCGTCCCGAGTGTTTTACACAGCTCAGCACCAAACACCGGCTGGCAGGGCCACGCGACTGTCCTGCCACGGCTCCTGGCGCCGCAGGGAGCACGGCCACAGCCATGCAGAGACACAGACACCTGCGGACCCTCCTCCCCTGAAACGGACAACGCCGGCCCAGATCTGTCCCCAAACTCATTATTTCTACCTGAATACATTTCTGTATGAGAATACAAATAAAGATCGTTATTTCTATCCACCAGCAGCAGCAGAACCGTTGCAGTAAGCGTGCCTGGGAAAGCCCGGGTGAGCCAGACGCTCCGTCCCAGAGGAAACTGAACTGTGAAAAGGGCTTTTGCTGTTTTCCTCATCTCTGCTGAGGACAGCGCTGACGATACAGAGTGCCTGCGGCTGCTCAGGCTGGGCACAAATCGCCTTGTGTTTAACGATCTGTGCATCAGTACTCAGACCTGAATTTAGGAGTCCGCGGAGCGAGGCTGAGCCCAGCACAAGCAGAGGCTCAGCTCCTGCACGGAAAGCCTGCTTCATCCGATGCTGCTGGCATCTGCAGGGCTCAGCAGAAGAGAGCACCAGCACCGGGACCACCACTGGGACCAGCACCAGGGCCAGCACCGGGTTCTGCAGGCTGCTCTGAAACCCCGCAGCAGCTGCACCCCCGGTAAGCGACAGACCAGAAGCATCATGTAAAATGAAACGGGACAACTCAGGAGGCCAAGGCTGGACCAAACCCTCATGCCCACGTCTCAGCTATTCTGCTCTCCCAACTACTCTTGCTGAGCTACACCAAGAGGACCTGAGGTCAGAACCCCACCACCCGCTCCCACCATCCCAGTGCATGATGCGCAGTGGGGAGGGCATCAGGCACTTCGAGCTCTCCCCGAGAGGACGAACACCCCGGGCTGGGACCCCAGCATGAGCGCATGCTCACCCTCTCTGCCGTAGATCCCCGGTCGCGGAGCCG
>NW_010131093.1:0-14462 GCF_000699245.1 Pterocles gutturalis
TGCTGGCCTGCTCCCGGGCAGAGGCACGCTGGCTCTGAAGGCAGGCCGGGGCAGGCATAAATCCCAGTAAAGTCATATTTTAAGCGCCTAAGCCCTTTTATGGATCTGGGCCTAAATCAGAGTCACAGTGCGTGAACTTCATTCAGATCACTGAAATCACAGCTCAAGTCATAAGCAGCAGAATCAGCATTTTTTCCTTGCTGCAAAACAAAAAACATTTTTAACTGATCCTTAATTATATTAACAAATGTATACCTCTGGTACAGTGATAACAGACTGGCTAAAAAAGGTCCTTCCTTGCCTCGCACTTGCTTGTTTCAAAGGTTCGCTTTTTGAGACTTAGTTGTTTAATAGGCCAAAGCCTTTTTCTTCAGCAAAATAAATCTTAATAACTTTATACTTTTGCTTTTTTTTTTACATTTTTGGAGTCCGCTCTCGTCCCCAACAGTCATGGGTTTGGGCAATTTCTCCAAGAGAAAGCTGCTTCTCTCATGCTGCCTGAATCTACCTGTTCATCCATCAGTACGTGTGGTTCCCTGCATACCTTCGTGTAAGGAAGGAAAATGCAAAGACAAGTAACATCTCAAATCTACAAGCATTCTCCTCATACTTAATTATATCTATGCAAGAATGTATAGACTCAGGTTATCAATAATGTAATCAATAATGTATTAGTTCTAGTTCACAGTACGGACAAACTGTGACTGTAACATCACTGTCTTGCTACTAATTCCACTTTCTGAAACACTAATTTTGTTATCCATAACTAATGTGCTTGCTGCTCACATAATGTAAATTCCATGTACTTTCTTTTGTAATACTTCATTGTAAGATTTTGAGTTGTTCTCTCACATTCCATTAACCTTAAATTTTATAAATTATTTGCCATTCATATTTTCTTAGACCTCATCCTTTCTTACTTCCTCTCAAAAAAAGATATAGGGTATAGACATCTCAGGGAGTTCTAGAGTTCAAACTATTCCTGCAGCAGACTATGCAAATTTTATGACATATGAGAAAGATATCCAGGCCAAGGTCCTAGTTCTAATCTTTAAAGACCACAGGATAAGGTTTGTAGCTGTTCCAAGAGTTGCTCGTCTCTCCATAAGCTGTGCAACAGCTGACCACTGCAGGGACAGTAAGGCCTTGTCTACATTGAAAAGACCAATTGATTTCATTGCAGAGGGTAGGAGGAGGATTTGGACCTGGGAGGTTCAAAGACAGCTGTTTCTTTGACAGCTGAAAGCTGTCATACCAATTTCACTCAAGATTAATAATCAGGCATCTCTAATGTTGATGGAAGTGACAACCTAGAGTCAAGGCAAAACCTTAAACTAATGGAAGACATGTACGGTGAACATCGTGGTGCTTCAGCACTTGCAAAATAACCACCTGAAACACATTCCCATTCCAAAAAGGCCAAAGGCTGTCATAGCAAGGGATGACACCTTTTGAGGCTGAGAAAGGGCATTTTAGTAAAGGTAATTTGTAGTTGATGGAGATGAATTTTGTGACCAGTAGGGTACGATGATGGATACACCATTTTACAAATGCCAGCCTCTATTAACAACAGCTGCACAATGACCTACTTATAAGAAAGACAAGTGAAAATCCCATTTTGGAAGACAGCTGCATAGAAATTAATATTTCCAAATGAATGTGGAGAGCCTAAATACTACTGCCTCAGGCACTTATGCCAGAAAGGTTAAGTGGCATGTTTAATAGATAATCTCTATGATTAATTTATCAGAGAGAACCAAGTGGCTAATTTCCCATAATTGAAACTTTCTGGCATGATAAAAAATTTTCATATATAATTCCACTTCCATTTAAATCCATTGTACTAACTTATTTTATTATATGAAAGCAAACAAAACTACAGTCTTGAATCCTGCTTTCTTTTTTCCACTAATGAAACAAAATACTTGAGTGGCTGCAAAGCAGTAGAATAGATTCTTCTGAGGACTGATAATAAGAAATGGGACCAGATTTTCAAATCCAGTCCCAGGTTTCAAATGCAAAAAAGGAGCCAGGTTTGCAGAGTCCTTCACAACCATCAGCTTTTGGTTTTAGCAGTGGGAGAAATCCAAATGCACACTCACTGCAGTGAATTGGGTGGAACAGGACTCAGATCAACAAAGAAATGTACTTTTTATAAGATTGGAGAGGGCTTCAGGAAAAATGTCCGTAGCAATCTGGGGTCAATACTGACTGCATCAATGTACTAATTCTGAAATATTTGAGCTGATTGTCTACGCCTACCTGTATTTTTAACAAATTTAACTGCCCTTTATTTTTAAGAAAGGGATGGCTTGGAAGGAGAGGTAATCTTTTTACTCATACTGTGATAGTCAGATACAAGCTCTTCTTTTCAGATCTGGCAGAGAGAACAAACTTCATGCTAATGATATACAGGAATAAATTGTTCTGGATTTAACTTTGGTAGGCAAATCAGTTAAACAATTTGAGGGGAAAAATCTGCAACAGTGGAGGAAACTTGCAAGGGGAGAAGTAATATGGGTCTTCCACAGAACAGAGAACAGTAGTTACCCATTTCCTTTGGGCCATGAGGCAGTATGTGTGTAGAAAATGTCTACGTATGGTAAAATCAAGGCCTCCATTATATCCATATTTTTTCTGCCCTGTCATTTTTGTTCCTGTGCTTGTCTTTTCAGAATACTTTTTAAGTCTTTCTTCATGGTCAGGATAGCAATCACAGGTAGTGATTACTTTGTTTAAGGCTCCCACTACTTCTTCTTTCTATGTTTTATTGCTTGTCTATTAGAATTAATTTCTGTATGTAGTAATTGTTTGGTTGTTGTAATTGTATGGCCTTGTAAAGGCTTTTGGTTCATTAGATAAAATGTTGGAATGTGCATGTTTAGGAAACACGGATATTGATGGAACTTGCGCAAAGGTATCAGATATTAAATCCACCGTGCAGATGCTTGGCACTCCTGAAACTTGCTTCAGAGAATCTCAGCTTGGCAGTGCTGGGAAAGTAACCCTCTACATGGTTCTTTGAGGGTTTTCTAAGGAGTTGCTGGAACTAGAACTCCACACTCCTGATTCCAGGTCTTGTGCCATATCTTTTGTACTAAAAAGTATTGCGGTTGGTTAGATTCATGATACGCAAACACTTTTTGGCTAGAAAGTAGAACTGTGTTTTTAATATGCTTTTTATCTGTCACAGGTTTTACAGGTTTTAAAATTCACACAGAGAAATTTTGCACATTCCACTCCCTTCTCTTTCCTCCTCGGAGGGGTGGAGGGGATTCTTAAATATTCCTGCTACGGACCTGCCTGGTCTTTGCAGAGTTTGCCCTGGCTAGTAGCACAAATCCAAAACATAGCTTCTTACTAGCTACTGTGAAGAAAGTTACCTCTTGTCCCAGCCGAAACCAGGACATTCTGGTAGAGGGTCTGAACAATGTGGGCCAGAGCTGGGAGACAGAGGCCCCCTGTCCTGTCCAGTCAGTTCCCCAGCAATGCAGCAGTACCGGGCAAACGCCCTGCCGAGGAAACACAGCCTCTCAGAAGCAGAAAATAGTAATAAGCTACAGCAGGTCAGTGTGGCAATTCATCGTCCGAGGCTTTGTAGCAGTTCTGCAGCTTTGCTAAGCAGTTACCAAGAGATGGCAATACTGCACTGAGTATCCGGTATCTGTACGCAGTCCTGTGGACTTCCCCGTCCTTCGCAGAGAATTGCAAAATGGTTATTATCTTGTTTTAAACTCCTCTCATAATGATGTCACACAAACATAATAGTTATGAAAAATTATGAACATCACTTGTATTGTGCTATGGAATGGATGATTATACACTGGGGTAGTGCCTTTGAATGCCATCAGCGGTGGCCCATCTCTTTACCTGTTGAAGGTAATGGAAAATTCAGTAGTTTCACTGGGAGTTCTGTTAATAATCAACATTTTTGAATAAAACTCAAGTTTCAAAAGTTTGAAATTACAATTTTTTAAAAAGGCGTTTTTCTCTCTTTAAGAAATAATTATATGGGCCAAAACCCCTGTAACACAGGCATCCTAAGAATATAAATTGTACTATGGTGGGGAAAAAAAATTTCCAATTATTTCAGAGGCATGGTCCATAACAGAGAAATTTTCTATAAGTCTCTCATTATTGCAGATAGCTTTACATCTATGAAAAAGGGAGACAGAGTATAAATGAGTATTAAGCCACTGTATTTTAATTACTTGGCATTCTGAAATGGGTAATGGCAATAAGAGTTTAAAACACAGGTAGGAAATGGGCTAACTTTCTCAGGAAAACAAAAATTGTCAAACTAGAGCTTTTTTATATTAGAATTATATTAGCAATTTTACTAAGTAAAATAATAGTTCTCTGTGATTTAATGTATTTATAACTGATCTGGAAAGAAAGCAGAGATCTGAAAAGGGAGCAGGAAAATCTGTAGATGACAGCTTATTTAGAGTAAAGTTAGAGAGGACTAGAAAGAATTTCAAAAGACCCAATTAGACAACATCACATGGGCAGATTGATGGCAAGCAAATCTCAATTTTGGTAACTACAAAGTATTGTGCTATGGAATGGAAGAGGAGGAGCTATTTATATGATTCACAGCATTCTAAAAAAGTGTATCAGCTTAGAAAACAGACTGAAGTCATGTTTAGCTATGGTCAAAGCAAGAAAGCAAAATGTTGGGATGCAAAAGACTAGTGATAATGATTAAGTTGAAGAATGTTAGATAAATCAATACTGATATCTTCATCTGGAAGAAAGTGTAATGATATAGGCTGAAAAGATCTCAAAGCAGGATACTGCAGCGCTAGACAAAACTCGAAGAAGGATGAGAAGAATGACCTGGGCCAGGGAAAAGGCAAACTGAAAGATGTTTGGTTAAAATGAATCAGGCTTGAAAGGCCTGTGATTAAAAAAAAAAAAAAAAAAAAAAAAAAAATTACAGAAAAGGTAAATTTTGAACTTCAGTTCTTGCTGTCCTATAAAAAGAAAATGAGAAAATTTGTTGTGAAATGCAAAAATAACAATAATAAAATAATATAAGCTTGTAATTATATTACACAACTTATTGTTAAGGGAAATTATTGAGACCCACAATTTCAAAGGATTCAAAAAGAGATTCGGTAGTTAAATTGTTACCAGTAATACTCAAAAGTAGTGATTTCTTTGAGTTGAAAATTGGGGGAAGTATATGAAAGTGCCATGCTTCACGCTTTTAACATTCAAAACACATGTAAGATCAGGCTGAGATCTAGTATTAAAAGCAGATTATTCATTACTTATGGGTCTTCTACACCTTCCTCCAAATCATCTGCTGATGGCTTCTGTTGGAAACAAGACATTAGACTAAATGTATATTAGCTGAACAATTCCTATACCCACACTGCATGTAATTTCTATGCTGAGTTGTATTCTGCAGTGATCATATTATTTAATTATACTGAAATCATAAATAGAGCTCAGCAAGCCTGTGCAGAGATGCCTTTCGATAGACCTAACAGTGGCTTCCTAATTTGCACATTATTTACCCTAGTTATCGCAGGCAACTTTCTTAAAAACAAAACAAAACAAAACAAAACAAAACAAAACAAAACAAAGTGATGCAAACCTTTACTCTCCTGCAGAACAGCCAACAGTGTCTCTGTTCTTTCCTTGAATATGCAACTGCTTCAAATCCTTAAGAACACTGCCTGGCTTCTTAGCCATCATATTTTGGCTCCAAAGTGTCCAACAAAGCTTCAGGCTGCAGCAACATCCTGCTTTGGGTACGACTGAAGCTGTTCATGGTCTCTCCCAAAATTGTTCCTGCTTATTTTGGGCTAACTTGATGGAAGATCCATGGAGAAAACTACTGCATAAGCAGTCTATAAATACCTGATAGGGAGTATACATGGAAGAGAACCCCAGTCTCATCCTCTCTGAAGAACCTAGTATTTCCATATTTCAGTTATCAGCCCACAAAATGACTGTAATGCTAACACTTTACATGAATGGTAACTAGTTAATTAACATTTCTTAAAGTCCTGAAACCTCAGATTAATAGTGCTCTGGAGTACAAAGACATAATATTATTTCACTGAGCATTTGTCATTTAAAAAGCTCTATGCCTAAAGCTTTAATCAAACTCTGTAGGATGAGAGCAATTTCCTTTTTGTCACATTCGGGTCTCTTGTCTCCACTAAGATGCATGTGTAGTTAAACTATGTATTTCTTTTAAGAGGAGCATAGGTATTACTGTTTATATGATCAAGGAAGCCAAGCCCAACAGTAGGATCCTATGCTTGAGAAAGGTGTATAGTTGTTTTAAGAGTTATTTTTAGAATATATGTTTCCTGATTTTACAAATTGTGACACTATATCACTTCTATTAACACACACACACAAAAATCTCCTCTTCAGTTAACTGTTGTTTTGCTAAAGCTACCATGTCACAGTGTCTCTAAAATGTCTCGGTTCTAACAAAGACTGCTAGTTTTTGTTATATTAAACAATTA
The DNA here is from genome assembly GCF_000699245.1 of Pterocles gutturalis. Taxonomy (NCBI): domain Eukaryota; kingdom Metazoa; phylum Chordata; class Aves; order Pterocliformes; family Pteroclidae; genus Pterocles; species Pterocles gutturalis. The sequence continues at coordinate 6,492 of NW_010131093.1, forward strand.
CTGGCTACCAGATATAAATCTGTTCTGGTAGCATAGGAATATATTCACCTTGGGTACGATTCCCCTATATGCAATGGATTTTAACAAGGCAGGAAATTAATTTATAATTTACCGTTATGCTATATAAAATACTACAGAAAGCAATGGTATTCTTTTGAATAATGAGCAAAGAACTATACATTTTCAGTCATGTCCACCGCTACAGAAATCGGAGTTTTTAAAGGTGGTCAAGAACGCTTGCTTGAATAGTACAAACTCACTTCAGATATATATGTATGACTTGAGGCTAAAATTTCACGGCCAATTGGCAATCGTGCCATAAACATTAATATAGGAACACAACCGAAAATGTTGCGACACCGATGACTCCAATGGCAACAAACCCACGCCCCGTGCAATAGTCGTTCCCGAGCTGCAGATGGCGCCATGGAGCACCAGAGCGCTCGGTTGGGCTGCAGGTCGGTGTCCATGCAGAAACCCTTCCCTCTCCGGAAGACCTCTGGCAAAAGAGATAATACACAGCGGAACACTGTTATTCAAGCCTCATCATGTGGCTTAGCACATAGCATCAAGAACATTACAGCACGTACAGTGCAAGCAGCAGCCACGTCTGAGACTGAGGGCATGGGGGGACTGCCCCTTTCAGAAGCAGATGACATTTCTGCTCCATCAGAAAGACTTCATGATGATGGCCTGGAATTATCCAGGCTCCAGTGGCTACAGAAAAGCAGCTCTGAGCACACGTATTTGTTTTATGTATTCTGGGAAGCCAACTGTAGGCAGGCTTTTTCTGCTTTTTTTTTTCTTTGTGTAATCAATACTGACAGGTAAATTCCTTCTGAAGTATTTTTAGACATTACATATTAACTTCACCCAGTCTCTTGCAATTCAGTGTTCCTTTGCCTTTACAAGCAGAGAAGCTGAAATAGGATTTTTACTCTGACACATGTCTGGAAGAACAGCAATGGTGTCTTCACTGATTTTGATATTACATTCAGTTTACAATTTCAATAAGGACCTATCTATTTACTAGTCGTCAGCTTTGTCTATTTAATATTCAAAGTTACTATTGCTGAATACAATATGAAAATTAATAGAAATTCAAGAAGCACAATTAATAATTCTTGCAATAATTGCAATGGCCAGCAAGCTTACTCTTTCATAACTGCCTTAGTGGTGTCACACTTACAAGATAAAGTGGCAGGGAAAATACCTAAAAAGAAAGCAAGCAGATTTTTTTCATGTAGAAGGACAGCAAAGTTGTTAAAGTATGTACACTCTTTGACTATATTCACAGTAAAAGCCCTTGCCATGCTCACAGAGGAAAGCACTGCACAAGCCTGGTTTGCAGGTCTGTGATCCAGCCATCGTTACTTCTTGTTTTTACAAGGTGAGCCAATCAGTTAGGTGAAGTATGGTTCCACTGAAAACAATGGGAAATTCATTTTGATGTTAGTGGAATTACGTCAGTTCCCATAGCTATTACTTTTTAAAGTAATTGTTATATTTATTGTACATTATATTAGCATTAATTAAATATTAATCACTATAATTATGTGTCATTATAATTATATAAATATGACATATTGTACTTATTTTGCACATACACTACACAATAGAGAGGAAAGGCCTTTAAACATACTATTTAGAGAAAATGCTATCTATTTCCAGGTTAGAAGTACCTTTCGCAATTTTAATAGAGACATTTAAGTTACTTTGGTTTCTAGAAAAATAAATTTGTAGTCATAGAGTCTGATCTACTCCTGTTAAGTTTAACACAAAGATTGCCACTGATCTTAAAAGCAGCAGAACCAAGCTCTCGGAATATATTCTTTCCAATATGCTTACTACTTTAAGTGTTCGTCATTGCTGCAGTGAATAGCACACATGTCTGAGGATTAGGAATCTTCAGTATCAAATAGGAGGTGACTTTAACTGTTTTGGTCATGTGCATATTAATTCAAAGTTCTAGCAAATTCCCTGTGTATGATTTTTCGATGGTAAGTCGAGTCCCTAATGGGAAGCAAAGACAGTTTTAAAGTAGCATTCACATGGAATAATTTTTGGCAGCTGACCCACTGAAGCAGAGTTTTGAGATTCATGCTTTGCACTGCTATCATTTCTGGGACTAGTTTCCTTCCTCCCCTCTCAGCGGGGCTCCTGCTGGGAATGTAACACACATCACTGGAGTAAGCAATGATGTGCCACTCCGCATCTGCTACAAAGCAGCCTAAAAATAAAACCCAATTGGACAATGCCATTTGGTGTGCAGCAGCACATAGTCTGGTAACATAAACCAGGCTGTCAGCAAAGATAAATGATTGTTCAGCTACATGCCAAACAAATCTCGGGGTTGCAAAGAAACCCAGAAACCAGCCTTTGATATTCATTTATAAACTTAATCTCTCAAGATTTATTATCATTGCAATTTAATGAATTTGCATCAGTTAAAGCATAATGAGAATGTCTCACCAAAATGTACTATTAATATTTTAAGAAATCAGCCAATTTGCAGCTTGTTTCAGTTCAAGGAAGTTCTCCGGGAATGTAGATTTTGTTTCAGATGTCTGCCCTTCAGGTTGACATTTTTTCCTGTGCATATCAGATGAGCCCGATTCTTTTGCCAGTCTCTCTCTTTAAAATCCCAGTTCTGTAGACCTTTTCAAAAATATCTACATTAATGTTGTTCTTTCTACAGATTCTGTTTGAAATACCTGCCTGTATTTCTTTGCATGTGTGTATTGTCAGACACCTTGAATTTAAAAGGATATGGTCACACAGAGGGCACAAATGACTACAATGTAAAAAATTGCAGGCTCTTAAATTACAGATACAACTTTGTACCTCAGCCTTCATGCTACCATACAATTTTGCAGGGGGAAAACTCTCCAGATCTTTGCATTTTTGAAGTTTTCAAATTCCTATTGAATTGGATTTTGAGGATATTTATAAATTGCTAACCTTGAGACAAAGGCCCACATTTATTTGATGTAAAATGGGAGTGTAATTAGACACAGAATGGAATCATATTAACGGCAGGTCCTGGGCCTCCAATGAGATCTGTATGTTAATGGATGTCACTGCAAGACCAGCACCATGATTTTTAAAATCATCAAGTAAAAAACACGACTGTAGCTAGCAGGCTTTAAATATCTTTTGTTAACTGCTGTTATGGCTGGAAATCCCCAGATTATATGTATACCATTGCACAGCTGGAGAAATGAGCATTACAAAGATTTCTGTTTATATATTTTCAGAAAAATGATTACACACTCTTAAAAATATAGGGTATAAAACCACCACAGATTGAACTCCATTCTTATTATGTACTGTGCTGCTTTGCCGTTCCACATGCACAAAAGCCATGAGAGACAGTGTCCCAAAGTACTATGAGATGGATTTTCTCAGGAAACCACCATTCCTAGAATTGTGAGACGAAGCAAAACATGAAGTTGCATGGAACTTGCAATCAGAAGGCCAAAATTAGCAACTCTGAAGACTGTCAGTATGTTCTTTAATCCATATGAGGAGAAATACACAACTGCTGTCAGGGACAAATGTGTGTAATCCCCAAATCCCGCTTTTCTGAAACCATCGTTGGGGTCACCCTGTGTACATAGTCAAATTTTGTTAGCTGGCACAGGGGTCAAGCTCATGTTTGTGGGCAATTATTCCAGGAAATAGCAATCATGTAACCTCAACAGCTCGACAGATTGTTTGTTCTCTAGAAACAATATTGAGCAGATTGGGGGATAGATGTGCATATTGTACATTTTAATTTAAGAGTAGAATAATACAAGTTTTTCACTACTTTTGTTATTATTATCTGATACAGTCTCTGTGACAGGACAGAATTTTCTCCAAGGTTGTACACAGGAGAAAATATTTAGATCTCCATTGTGACCCCAACGCAGAATGCTATTTATAAGCCCCGATGCTACTACAGTTCATTTACTGTTGTCTTCTATTTGTAGCCTTCGGTATGGCGAAAAACAAAGATAAATATGACAAATCAACTCTGTGTATTTTTATCATATCAATATTTGTAAAAACTGGTAATTAATTTATTTCTCACAGTATCTGTGGTAACAATGAAAAATACGTGTGTGTACCTGTGAATGTACATATGTGTTTTTTGGCATGTTTTAAGGTTGTATTTGAGACGGATAAAAACTGATTACAGCTAGCATTAGAGAAATATCAAAAATGATGGGCTTATCATTTTATATTACCTTTATTTCATAGTGAGGCAGCATGTATTTAGCTTACTTAGAGGAAGCTAAGCATAAGCTATTTTATTGTGATAAATTCACAATACGTTCCCTTACTACTTAGTTCCCTTACTAATTAGTTTTTTTATTTCCTATATGACTATGCATTTCAATCTCTTTTCTTCTCCTTTCTCTTTCATGTTAAACTGAACATCTGTCAGCTACAACACCATGTCTAAAATATTGTCCCATTAAAAAGAGTATATTCTGTATCCTATTATTTATTGCCTTCTCATCTTCCAACTCTTGGAATTACAAAGATCCTTGAGATGTACATACAGTGTGTTGACACTCAACGCCACTACCAAAGCTTAAGTTTGACAGATCTATATCATATCATTTCCCCACTCTAACTCTTAGAATTCCAAAAGAAAACTAACATATGCAGAATCCAACAACAGAAAATGACTGATGTATAGAATTTGCATGGCCTACAGATTGTTTTACTACTAGCTTATCTTTTAGTAAGTCTTGGCTTGATGTTGTATGCTTACAAGGACCTGAAATACATACATTTGGGTTATAGTATCTTGATTCATCAGAGTGAAATTTTAAAAAAATGCACCTGTAGGTACTGATTATCTGCTTCTTTGATTAATTTAGCAGTACACACACAAAGCTGAAAATATTTCTTCCCCTCAAACCTCAGTTGTCAGTTGCTACCACAGGGCTGTTGTCTCACGGTCCTTCGTGCTGACAGATACGACAACTCACACAAGAGTTGCATACCGCATATGTGCAGTTTTGTGGGACTGCTGTTTTGTTTCCTGCCTCTCATACCACTGAGCACTGTGATCTGATAGTCTGATACAGACTTGGTAGCTTTTTATACAGCCTTTTACAATACTGCAACTGATTGGATGCCATGCAAAAGAGCTGGGAACCACAACTATAATTTTCAACAAAGCTATGCACAATTTATATTAATGACAGCCGAACTGGGACCTTCAGAGCCAAACAACAGTAGAGAGGTTTGCATGTGCTTCTTGAAACAAGGAGGATGTAGAAATTGAGACAGGGATGCAGAGAGCACCTTTAACTAGCCCACTCAGACATAAAGGGCATCTATCTGCCTTAGATGCCCTGGTGCATCTGGAAGATGGTGAAGGATCTAAAATTATTGTGGGATGCCAGAGAAATAACTCCTGGTAGTGCTTAAACTTCAAGCAAATGAATACCCAACCAAGGAATTTCTGGGCTGTGCAAAAGACAACAGTAGAGTGAACCACAAACACTGTGAGACCTGCTCCTGCATCCTTGGCACATGTCCAGCAGTGCAGGGTGTTTACAGCCAACAACACAGCCAGTCATGTACCATTTTGGCTGAGGAAGTTTAAAAAGCAAGCAAACAAACAAAAAATCACCAGGCATTGTATCATCGACTTTAGCTTAGTGATGAGCAGAGTGAGCTCCTTAAACCTGATGTCAGATTTATCAAGGGGAACCAGACCCTGGTGGTGGACCACAATGCAAGCAAACCAAATGCACTCTTGGTGGCAGTTACAGAGAAAATATGAAAGCACAAGAAGCTGACTAAACAAATCAAAAACCTGAAACTCGCCACTGAGGTCACCTACGTTGGCTTTCCTGTTGGAGCCAGAGGAAAATGGTACTCAGCCAATCAAGCATTGCTGGCTGTGCTGGTTCCTTGGAAAGCAGACGAGACTGCGTTGCCAAGTTTTAGTAGATAAGTCCAACTCTTCTATGTCAACATCCTGAATATCTTCTCAAGCATAGGACAGACAGGTGGCCAAAGCTCCATCGTGGCCAAAGACTAGCTCATAGGTGTCTCACATTTCATTATGTCACCAGGAGACCAGGACTGTATTGAGGAGTTTAGCAAGAGTAATTTATGGAAGAAGCTTTGTCAGTCTCATATTTTGTTGTTCCTCAGAAATGCCTTCCTGTAAATGGATTACTTAAATCCCAATCCCAGTTGGGGCTTTTGAGTATTTCTGTAATTAATGAAGAAACTCTAGAGAAAAGACTAGTTCATTCACACGTCATGCCTGCATCAGATCACAGCGTCATCTACTACACTTTTCTGTATGTTATCAAGTAATTTAGCAAAGTTTCAAACATGAGATATTGCCTTAAATGTTTCTCTGTTATCCTTCTGTTCAACCTACTTTCATAATTCCATGTTCTCCATTACAAAATTACTCCTTATTTGTCAGTTTTCCACCATGCCAAATAATCTCTATAGGCAAAAGGTAATAACAGTACCACTAAGGCAGTTGAAATTAAGTTGCCTTTGTTACAGTGCCCTAACAGAAACTAAAGCAATGCAGCAGCAGTCCCCTGTTCAGTCCTCCTCCAACCACCCTGTGTTGCAGGAACTGCCACATGGAAATTCTTTAAAACTACTATTTAGGCTTCTTTCTAGACCACTTTAAATACTTATATATATTTATAAATGTGTATAATTTTTGTGTATTTATATAAACATTAGTTAAAAATTTTGTTTCACTTCTTCTTAAATAGTGTTTAGATTCTATTACAGTAGAAGCCCTAAATACCCTGTTAAGTTGGGTCAATTACACAGAATTACATCTTATTCTTAGTCACAACCTTACTATATGGAATATACTTAAATGCCATATTAATTTCTAAATGCAAAAAAATCAGTCTAGTTCTCATTCACACATTTACAGCATATCTGTTTTATAGCAATCTTCTAAGATCTAGTATTACAAAATGTCAACAACAGTTCTTTGTGTCTCACAAATACTCTCTCAACACCTCCATATTTGCTGCATACTTTGAACAGTTCTAAGCCAACTGCTAATGTAATAATGAATTCATAATCACTTGCTATTCCTTGGAATAAATTTTTAAAATATAAAAACTTCTCCAGTATTTAGACGGCCATGCAAACTATTTTACCACAGCTGGCTGAGAAGTACATTTTTGTGGTTTTGCAAGCTGATTCCTTTTTGTGAAAGTTTTCAAGAAAACAAGCAAAACGAGATCCCAGACATCTGAATCACCAGACATTCAAAAAAAAATTGTACATATGTTTAAGCAGTTGACTTCCTGAAGCAAAAATATGAAATGCCAATGATCATTTTGTGCATGTAGTTGGGAGTACTCCATTCCTGTGCCCATCTAGCTGGTTGCAACAGGCGAAGAATTTATTTCAGAGTTTAGTCCCCCATTTTCGCACAATTGGAAGAGAGTTTTTTAAGCAGAACAGCAATTTAAAACAAACACGTCTTCTTCGGCTCTGGACTGGGGACACTGACCTTAAAAATGTCTGAAATTCTTCCACTGCCTGTAAACAAAAATGGACTGCAGGCACTCTTACAAAACATTCTTAGTTGTTGGCTACTTTTTGGAAAAGTTATTTGCTGTCAATCAAGTGACAAGTTCTGCTTATAATAATGGGGATGACATCAGACCTGTAGAAGAGAAGATTAGTATGGGGAATCTAAATATATAAACTAGAAGGTCATGGGACACATCCAACGTCAATTGAAGTCAATGGCCTCCATTCACTTCGATCAAAACTGGACTGATCCATGTAGGATTAACAGATTTATACTTATTTATTTATTTATTTATTTAACCTATAGCCAGTATGAGTGGCTTGCAGCCTAGGCTCTTTTTAAGGTGACCTGGATCTTCGATTTGTCTGACAAGAAAAGGTAACTGTCCCTATTTTTATTTTTAGGTGGCCATATATAGTCAGTCATGTTCA
>NW_010131093.1:14478-16427 GCF_000699245.1 Pterocles gutturalis
GGTAACAGGCAAGAATTTTTCCAAACAGCAGGCTGGGGGCTCTAACCATGCATTTCTTTTGCTGTTTGGTAATGTTTACAAAGAAGAAGCTGGGCAAGAGGCCAATTCTCATTTTAAGCCTCAGGTTGGACACAATGGTCGGTCAATGTACTGAGGGGTATAAAGCATAGGTCAGCAGCTTTCCTGTCAGGCAGCAAATAACTAAGTTTCACTTGTCTGAAATAGGATTTTAGTTGTCCAGGGCTGCAGGACAAAAGGGCTGTTCTCACCCTGACAGCTAGAATGGATGATTTGTGAAATGTATTTTTAGAAGTCTTATTTGCCTACGTGTATGCCTGCATTGTCAAACATTCAGACAGCAAGAGCAAGTTAGGCTACAAGCCACGAGGATAGTGACACACTGTAAACTGTATAACGTACCTAGATCTAAACCTGCATTTTCATTACTTCTCACGCTCCAACTGCAAATACACAGTCCAAATATTACTGTAACACTACTGCTGTTCTTCCTGTACTTCAACATAGTATCACTCCAGCATTCAGAGTAATTAGTAACCATAAAGGGAAAAATCACTGCTGATACAAGAGGACATTAATGATCACCTCTGTTTCACAAAATCACTCTGGTTTTCCCTGCATTTCCTTTTCCTAAACACATCTCTATCTGATTAACAGAAACACGAATCTCTTGTAAATTAGCTTTTTCCTTTAACAAGACGACCCACTCTTGAGGGATTTTATGACTAACATTCATCCTCCTAATCTTATCCCACACCTTGCTGATATACATATCCTGATTAACGTTTGCACATGGCTATTGTGCCAGTGCTGCTTTTTTTCCAGTCTAATGATTTCTTCCTCCTGCAGCCCATGACATCAAGTTCCACTCATAATACATTTCAAAGCTGGTTTCCTCTCTCCCTAAACAACATTGTTACATTTTTTGTTTAAACAGTGCACCGGTTTCCTTCCCTTCCTATTCAATGGAGGTCTTGGAAAGCACTTTTCACATATATGTAACATCGATAGGAGAATCACAAAAATAACTGAATACATCGATTCTATGCTGATTCACATACGACTTTACTAAATAGTTAATCATACTACCATCTTTCAAAATATTTAGAATTCACAAAATAAAACCCTGAAAATATTCAGTATAAATACAGCATTGTAAGCATTCAGGAAAATAATTTTAATGTACAATGCCACAATAGCTATCTACAGTACATATTTCCTAGTCCTTAAGAGTTTCCTCTTTATTCTGCATTGGTTGTTATGCACTTCTGCTGAACTGAATGTTTTCATACTCTGTTCATATTAAGAAGTGTGAACTTCCTATTTATTTCTCAGTCTGTCTTAAATTCCTACCATCTGGTTAAGACATAGTAGATTTAAGGCTAGGATTCTTACCAGTCATCTGTGCCTTTATGCTCTTAAATCTATAAACTTCATCTGCAATAAATTTCAAATGAAATGTCTGATTTTTAGAGACAGTTATGTGTTAAAAGTTGTCATACAGTACTGTAAAAAAATTATAATAATATGTAAATAAAACCAGCAAGTGAAAATAAAAAATATGCTTACTGTGTGTAACTCCACAGTTAGTGTTGACAGAACCAAATTCTGCACAGATCCACTGAACACAATTGAATCACTAGGATAACAAAATATGGAGCAGATTTGGACACGTCCTGATAGCGTGAAAGAACATGTTCATGCACTGTATTGAACTGTAAGACTAGGTCTGTGGAACAAATTTCTGCTTGTGAATGAAGCATGCTTTCATCAGCATGGCTTATGTACTTTTGGGATCTACTGGTAAAACTGCATGTTGGTAAAATGTATTACAAAAAGTTCTGGTGGAAGGCCATTAGCTAGTGTGATATAACTTGCCAGCTATTCATCAGGGCAGGAGACTGTTGTGATCCCGTAAGCACCATATCACC
>NW_010131093.1:16458-18365 GCF_000699245.1 Pterocles gutturalis
AAGAATTGCAAGGTACGTGGCTTGGAGAGCAGAAGGGCTTCTGGAGAGCAGAACAGTCTGCAGGTGGGAAATGTCAAGAGCTCACCAGGGATTCTAGACTTCTTTTTGGACAGGCCTGGACTAGACATGCAACAAGACTCAAGTGTGAGTGGTAATGTTTGCCTAAGTAACTCCCGATGGTTCACTCCTTCCTACAAGAGTTCCCAGCACTGCTCTGCGCTGGCTACGTGACACAACCTCAGCACAAGAGCAACACTTGAGCTCCTGGAGAGCTGCTTGCAGCTAAAAAGCTACAGACTGGCCACCCTGCTTCCCAAGGATGGAAAATATAAGTATCCCTAAAAATACATGTCTGTTTGTGTGTGTGAATCTCTCTCTCTTAATTCCTTAAAAAAAAAAACCCCAAACAACACAAAACCAAAAACCAGGAAGCATTTTGTGGGCTTTTTTGGATTACTTTCAAGGTGTAGCCTCAGTATCTGGCCTGGGAGGAAAGGAAATGCATCCCAGTATTTACTTTTCTCTTCCCTTCCTCTTCAGCTCCTTCCGACTTCCTTTACACTCAGTTTTTCCACTTCATACCTGTACTTCCTTCCAATCAAAAACTCGTTGAAACCTCATCAGAGAATTTTTTTATCATTTTAAAAATCAATGTTTCATCTACCATTTAGTTAAAAGCAGCAAAAAAAAAAAAAAAGAATAAAAAGGCACCTTCTCCAGCCCTTTATTGCACTCTTCCAGTACAAAGCATACTCTGACACCCCTCCCTCTTGAAGGCGCCAACAACATGACAGCCTTCTGTTCCCTTGCATGCTTTCCAAGTATTTCCCAGGTATCTCTTAATTTGAGGACTAAATTTACTAGGAAAAGACATGCTTAGCAGACATGCAAGAATCAGAGAAGTTTGGAGGGAATGCACTGATGAGGAGCCCAGTCTGCCAGCAACCATCTGTTACAGAGAAGGAAACAAAGCCACAGATTGCTCCTAGGCAGCTCCCCACAGACACTACTTGAGGACTATTTCTAGCTTGTGGCTAGAAGGTGTCCAATAAATTGACAATTTCACTTCTTCCCACAGTTTTCTGACTAGCAGCACCAAAACTGGTGGAAATTACTGTTATTTTCACTTTATTAGTATCACATCCAAGTGTGTGGGTTTGGGTTTTTTTTGGGGGAGGAATTAGAGCCAGATGATCGTATGCTTAGTGTTGTAGACAAAATTTTTGCTTACATATATTCCAACAGTTTTTAACGCCTCTCCTACTATTACATGTTTCCTTATTTTCTAACTTCTACCAGACATTTCTGTACGTTATTAAATGCTCATTCCATTTCAGATATAAGATTCTAAATCAGCCTTGGAAAGAAAAAATAATCACTATTTACTACAAAAGACAGTGTTAACAGACAACTATTTTGATGGAAATGGGATTTGAAAATACATCGTATTGCACAGCAAACTTTTCCGTACAAAATCTGCGTTAAGCCTGAGAAATACTAACAAACCACTTTAAACTCACACAGCAAAGCCATCACAGACCAGGCCTGCTTCTGAACAATTCCTACAGCTGGCAGCGCCATGACAATTATGTCCAAGGGATCAATTTGAGATAATTTTTGTGCATTTTACCTAATTCCCAGAGAAATCTATTTAACGGCAGTGTTGAATTCTGCAGTTTCCACAGGCAGCAGTTGTGAACAGCAGCGGAGCACAGTGCTTTGCAGGTGCCACTGGCGATCTCTGTCACAAACCGCTTGGACTGAGGCACCGCACCTGGCCACAGAACAACAGAATGAGAAACCTCCTTATTTTAAGCACACATACAACATTCACTGATTACCTTTTTCCCCTTCTTCCCTTTTCTTCTGCCTGGCTGTCCCTCACCCTCCTTCCCCCGCACCCTTCG
>NW_010131094.1:353-24491 GCF_000699245.1 Pterocles gutturalis
TGAGCTGAAACTGCTAATTTCTGTGACCAGCTTTTTTCTTAGCTGTGATCTGGATGAATGAGTAGCTGTCTCACAGAGATGACAAAAATAAACTCTAATCCCCCCAAAAATTTCCACTACATCTTTCTCATGCATAGATTTATGATCTTCAAGCGCCCTGTGCAATATGCAAACTTTTTGTCTGCGAGTGTGTGTGTTCCTGGGCGGGGGGGTGGGGGTAAGTCTGTTGTATTCAGGTTGCACAGTGTTTGTTCTGTGTCTCTGCTCTCCCCCTGCACCCCAGATGTGATGGAAATAATGTCTGATTTCAGCACCCAATATATTGTCACCCACCCCTCCACCCCACTTCTATTTATATTATTGCTTTGACAGTATACATCCTCCTTCCTTGCAAGTATGATGAGGCTGGAGGGGTGGAGGAGAGAGAAAGAAAGTGAGGCTACTAAATGGTTTTAGTAGTAAAATGTTCCCTTTACATTTGTTCCCCTGCACTGTTCAAGATTTATGATCTTGTTTGAAGGCATATTTTCTCTATCGTTTTGTCTGGTTAGACAACCGTCTCTGAACTTCACTGTCAGCTCTTCAACAGATAAGGGTTCAGAAGTCACTCTTTTTTTTTTTTTTATTGGGAGATTAGCATATTGTCAGATATGTCTTTCAGTTTCGAGACTTTGCAATGCAGAAGCCTGAATTAAATGGCAGGAAAGCAGCTGGTATTTCACAAACGTAACCTTTCAACTTTCTGCCAGGGCTGATACCCTAGAAACATGCACAGCACAGCCCATGGGTTGGGGCTTTGTTTCGGTTTTTGCTCCTTTATAGTTGTAAGAAGCAGAGGGAATTCTCATTGTAGGCATTTTGGGCTTTTTCTTTCCACCAAGGGGCATTTTGGTAGAGGACATGTTCTCCACACTTTATTTCATGATATATTACACCCTCACATTTATAGCTCTGTTCTTCTGTTGTCAGACCTCCAATTGTCAAAAAAAAAAAAAAAAAAAAAAAAAAAAAAAAAAAAAATGGGGAAATTATAAAAAAAAAAAAAAAAAAAAAAAAAAGAAAAAAAAGGTGGAATGTATGCCCTTGAATGAAATGCACATGAAAGGAGCGAGCACTTACAGAAAGTTTTACCTGATGTGAAAGCCATGAGCCCCATCCCCTTTCCCAGATAATACTCAGGCTCCTGTTAATTAAAATACACACCAGGAGTGGGACTTTGAATGCCAGGTCTCATGGTCTTTCTCCTTGACTTGGCCAAGAATGGCAATGCATTTACCGAGTTGGAGTCAGATTGCTCAGGAATGCAGGGGACTGAAACTGAAAGGCATCAAGGCAGTTTCTACTTTTATTTATTTTCTGGTGACTTTAAAAAAGAAGTTCTGCTGTACCTTTCTGGTTTTCCTCACCAGATAGCTCCCTCCTCGAACGCAATTATTTCTCCAAGAAATTTCAAAGATAAATTAGGCACCTGGTGTTTTAGGGCATAGTGTTCTTCCCAAAAGAATGACACCATCATGTGCTCCTTCTAAACCCATTTTCTTTGTTTTCCTCCCATTGTGCCTCCCCTTCCTCGCAGTTGTACCCTGTTGGCCACCCAGATTTTGACCCTGTTCAGGTGAAGAAACATGAATTATATAAGACACCTCCATTTCGATACTAGCTGGTGTCTTCAGTGATGCAAGTTGTCTTGCAACTGCAGTAGGATGGGAAAAGCAATTTTTATATCATGCTTGTCCTGAATGCTGTAATGGCTGTAAATAATCCCCATGGGGTTTTGTATCAGTTTTCACTGACTGTTGTGTCACACACTCTTATACCATTGTAAGCTGCCAAAATACGTCTGTGCCAATGTGTGGCAAGTTTCTGGGACTAGCATACTGGTATGTTTTGCTCATTAGTGAAAAGACCTGGTTAATTTTTATTTAACTTTGCTACACTAACTCAAGTTGAAATAAAGTTCAGTCTTAACTTATGTATATGATTTGTGGTCACATATGAATTACATTGGACAAATATTTCCAGAAGTCCTGGGTACAGTATTTTCTAAATGGGCTTGACCACTTTTGAAGGGAGACTTCAAAGTTTCTAACTCACTTGGGTGCTTTTCAAAATTTTACACATTTTATCTGCAAAGTAGAAAATTAAAGTTCAACTCTTACAGGCAGCAGCTGTCAGAAGGCAATGCTGCATGGTTTCTTTCTTCTGCAGGTAGTCCCAGACCTGCACCATGTAAAATTATCTGTTTTTTTCTTTAGACCAAACTAGATGTACTTGCTGTTTGGTTTAAGCAGGGACACATACTAGCTCCTGAGCCTTCCCTGTCGTAGCTATAGGGCTCTCTCCCCCTGAGCAGTGTTTCCAAAGAACAGTGGGCAGTGCTTCATGCTTTCCTGTTTCCAAACCCAGAGATTAGTAGATGTTGTGCTTTTACTTGTCTTCCTGTAGCTTATCCCTTTCCATCCATGCAGACTCCTCAATGTATTGAAGCCTCTTTGCAGAGGCTTGTAGTAGGGGGGTCAATACTGCACAAGGAACCAAATCACGTCTTGCAATTAAAGGAAGAGGTCTTCCGGCAGGGAAGGCCTTCATCAAGGCAGGAATTGTCAATCCCGGGGATCAAACTCAGTAAATAAGCAGGGTAAATGCTTTTCACTAAGAGTAATTATTTAATAAAGAGAAATTTAGAACTCCTTTATTATCTGTGCTTGTAATAGGAAACATATCTCTGCACAACCGATGTTTTGTGAGGGATTTTTTGCAGATTTTGTTGTTGCAGTGGACACTGATATCCTGGCACAGCTTAGAAATCAAGTTACATGCACAGTATCTTAATTAAGAACAAAAAGATGTGTCAGCTCTGAACACCTGCCCCTTTGTCATTGAGACTGCTGTCAGAAACAGAACTTCAGCTGGCTCTCCTGTTTGGGGCACAGAAATTGCCTTTGTGCACGTCATCTTGCCCGTTGAACTCTCTCAGTAGTCTGCGTTTCTGCCACTGTTGCATTTCAAATGGTAGAACAGAGATGATAGTGCTCACCAGAGCCACCTGTGTGTGGATGAGATCTCTTACCACTGGAAAAGAAATTCCCTTGGGGACCTTCCGGAGAGGTAAAGACTACAGGTAAGCTGGATCGTTTTTCTCAGGCAACATGCCATACTAGTTGTTTGGACAGGTCTGAGCACAAAGGTCTGTTTTGTAGTACAAGTACTACACAAATAGATGAGCAACAGCAGTATTGGCCATTACCAATAACGTTGCTACTCGTGCCCACCATTGTTGTGTAATCCACCCTGAAGTTTCTGACATGGAAGAAACCCAATTCATCCCACAGTGCCAGTTCTGCTTACCAGAAGTGGCCCACCGAGCACGTTGCGTTCGGCGGCACGGGTCCATGCCAGCTCACACTTCTGAACGTAGACCTGGCATCACAGCAGCACTGTTCCCGGAGTACAAATGAACTATGTGCTTCCTCCGTTGCCAGGTAGGGTCAGTCCAGGAGTAGGGCAGGAGTGGAAGGTTGCAGGAGGTTGCGGTGGTAGTTGTTAGAGCCAGGGCCTCCGAGTGCAGACGCCTGGATTCTCACCACTGGCACACAGGGATTGTATGTACACAGGCTTGTACACTTTGGGCTTTGGGCCTGGGAACCATCCAAAGCTTGCAGGTGCCTTGTCGTTCCCTGAGGAAGCCTTTTACCTGGAAACTGAGGAGGTGTGAAGCATTGCAAGGAACTGGGAGGGAGAGAGATCTGAAAACCAAAGTTATCTTGGGTTTAATAATATAGATGTAACAACCTTGACCCAGGTGCATCCTCTAATGTCTCTGTGCTTCAGTTAACAAATGCTGAAAAGGGTTTTCATTAGTGCAGTCTAAGGCTCCCCCAGCTTGTGGTCCATCGGCCCTGCTGAGCACATCTGACCAGCTCCAGCCCCAGCGGGGTATTTTGGAGTGTTTACTATTATGATTGCTATACCAGTGGCTGTCGCAACTGTGTGGCTCTAGAGACTGGCACGACTGGCCCCAGAAGTGTCACAGGTGTCCTGATCGCTTGTGTTGTGTCCTGGTTAATCCATGCTTGCCTAGTGCTTTGAGATTACTCCAGGAATACTGACTGGTTTTATTTTACAGACGTATCATGAAGTATTGTTCCTATGCCTGAGTGTATACAGAACAGAAATCTTTCTGTAACAAAGAGCTGTAATACAATTAAGCATTCACACTTTTGCCCTGCTTATCCAAAGCCCTGGTGGGGGTGGACTGGGAGCTGCTAGACGGGACCCTGAATGAGTGATCCTAAGAGCACCGAAAGACAAACTGCTCTTCCTCCTTTCTTGGCCCTCAACAAGTTAATAGGGTAAACTACATTAAAAAAAATCAAGAAGTCATTCAGTGCAATGCTGTGCAATCAAGATGACATGAATAAAGTTTGTATAAAACCAGTAGCTTCTGAAAAACCAGAATAGAAGGCGTTGCCTCTGAAAGAGTTATTAAAATAACTTGGGGAGCGGGGCAGAACTCAGAACTGTTAAAAGAAGCAGCTAAGCTTGGGGAAATTGCAATCTAAAAGCAAGGTGGATTAAGCAAATCCTTCTGTACAGAACTATGCTACAACTAGGAACCCTCTAACCATCACTTGGAAAAGCTTATGCTCTGGGACTCGATTTTCAGGCACATAATACGAGCTTTAGCGATTGTGTCTGCACTGTACTCCCAATTAAGGGATACTCTCTTGTGCTTAAGTCCCTTTCTGTTCAGGAAATCATTTAAGCATTTCTTAAAGCATATTCTTAAGTACTCTCTCGAAAGGGAATGCTTTCCTGACATGGGACATGTGTCTGCGTTCTCCATTCAGCATGGCTGAATTTTCCCAGCCTGCTGCACACAAGACTCATTACAAAGCTAGAAAGAGGATACATTGGTGGCAAGTGGCACCACGATTGCTCTAAAGTCACTGTTGGGCTTCGTAAGGAGCCATCCCCAAGCGGGACAGTGCTCCATCCCAGTTGCTTGCTTTCTTGAGGCAGCACTTTGAGACACACAGGGGAAAGGGCAAGTGTCAGAGCAACAGGAACTAGCTGGACTGCAGTGGCTAGATTCAGAGACTTTTTTGTACTGAAGTAATACATAATCCATAGGTTTAACATGGCTCTCACAAGCCCCAAGGGAGCACTAACAGTTTTTAAGAGAGGGAAGAGTTGCAAAAATTTTTTTAATTCATTTTCAAGCAAAGTTTGCTGACAAAGACTTTTGTTCTCTATCATCACATTTAGGCGCTCTGGGGACAGAAATCATTCCCACAGTGTTCCATTTCAACCGGCCCAAGATTGTCTCCTCCCTTTGGATGTAGCAGAGAGGACTCATTGGATGTCAGCTCCCTGGTGAGGAAGTAATGATTAAAATAAAATGTGGCATTAACTTTGACTGCCAAGATACTTATTCATTAACACCATTTTGGGGACATAAGTTAAACAGAAGTATAAAAAAAGCAGAGGAAATGAAAGTTAAGGTTTATGATGTCCCCTTGATAACGCAGGGTGCCTTCTGACCTGGCTGCTTAAATACTAGGGCTGTGCTTAAATAGTACAGTCTTGTTCTGCTGCGGAGGGGAAAAAGGTGATCTCTCTATGGAGATCATGTATCATCACTTTCTCAGTAACCAGACCTATTCATCATTGTGAAATAGTCAAGGTGCTGCTTCTCCCCCATATTCCAAACTGCATTTTTAAAGACTGAACCTGCTAACTCAAGGTAGTTAGTTTGCTGAGAGAAAAAAAACAAAACAAAACAAACACGAAACGTGGAGACAGGGTTACATGAGATTAAAACCAGGTAATCTTTAACTTTATGTAGCCAGTGAAGGTCAAGCATTGTTCCCCTAACTGGTGCTGACCCTCACTAGTTGGTGGGGGTGATTTTGGTGAACTCCAGCAGTGGCTCAGACTTAACCCAACTAGATACCCAGATAAACAAAGACCTCTGCCTTGTCTCCACTAGGTCCAGCTGCAAAATAGCACCCTGAGGTTGGTGTAGCATTGTAAAAATATACTTTTTAGTCAGGGAAGATGTAACTTTGGTAGCAGATACTCTGAATGGGGAGAAAATGGAAGCAGGAAAAGAATCCCTTTCCTTTACTGAAGTGTTTCTCTGCTTCTCAGAAAAGCAGACAGTTGTGTCCAGCTTCCTGGTCCGAATCTGGCCCAGGCAGTAGAAACGAAAAAAGAAGTCATCACTGAACGGCTGGCAAGGCCCAACGTGTCACCAGCCAGCTGTTTCAGTCCAGCATCTAGTTCACATAATAAAAACGTCCTTGTATTTGGCTCTGAGTGACATTGCCTTGGAATACTAGCAGATCATCTGTGGTCTGCTTTGGTGTGAAGGATATGCCAACCATCCAGAGCTGGAAATTGTTCCCCCCTCACCTTTTTGAATACTCCTCAGTGCCAAACAGGGAATGGGAGGAAATCAATGTTGTACCAGAGGAGTAAGAGGAGACTTTCGTTTTCCCTGTTATCAACAGACTTAGTAATGAGCCATATATGGGACGCAAAGAAGCAAGTATGAGGGCAGATATCATTAGTTCTGAAAAACTGAGATGAAATAGAGCAAAGTGATACTTGATGTCAGAGCCCAGTCACCAGAACTTCATCTCATTTTTTTTTTTTTCCTTTGGCTCAAATTGCCTGTGTGATCTTCAGGTACCTGTTGCTCACAAGATAACATCTTCTTGTCTTCCAAGTGCCTCATATTCATTTACACCAAGGTATAAATAAACATCCCAAATATCCTAGAGCTGAGAAATGACACTGGAGAAAAATGAGAAAGGTTTCCATTTTAACTTCGTTCAAGTACAGCTCATCAGCAGACAAAGGTTCATTGCTAATGTAGAGGGACGGTCCTAGTGGACCCAGTGCTCGCTCACACAAGCTATGAATCTGGCCAGTAGTCTTTTACCGATGATAAAACAGGGAGACAGGTGAAATGAAGAACATCCCTCTGCTGAGAAATTTCATTTTTTAAAATTAGACGTACTGTAGTTACTAAAGACTGCGGAAATGTCCAAAATAATAAAACTTTAGTATTTCTGTGCTCCTTATCTCAAGAATACCTACAATGATTTAAAATGAATACGATTAAAAGGAAATTTATATATTGCACCTTGACTTTGGTTTCAGACCTGAATGGATTTTAACTGCCAAGCGACAAGTCCTTTAAAATGGGATTAACAATGGAAAGTCTGGCTTTTTAAAGCTACCATGGCACTGTTATAACATCTAGGCTTCTTCACAGCCCTTGGTCCACCGTCAAGAAATGCCAGTGACAGACACCAAGACTAAAGCTGGGGCAGTGACCTGAGTTATTCTGGAAGTTACAGCTCAACATATAAGATTTCATGCAGTAGCTCTGATGACAAAAAAAAATGAATTTACCACATGGAATCTCACAACATATTGTGCGGTAACTCAGAAAATAACTTAGGTTACCATTGCATGCATATATATAATATGCATTAACAGCATTTATAGACACTGATCTATTAAGTCATTTTCCTACGCTACCTTCAGACCTTTTGTATGAAGCAGAAAAACCATCATTAAAGCTATGGTTTGCCAGACAATTACTTTGTCAAATCTCAAGAAATTGCATAATAAATTGTATACATGCATCAAACATGAACCGCAGAGGGGTATAACAAGCTGTGTATTTCCAGTCCACTTGTTCTTTCATCTAAACAGGAGCTTTTGTTTTGAAGAGTAATCCTATATTCTTTTCAAGGCATAAAATGTGCATATACATTTATCTATCAAACTAAGTAGAAATAATTGAAACACTTAATATGCACAGTAATAAAGAAACGCACGAACAACTTCATTATTAATGTCTATTGATTATTTATGCTTTCAAATAGGCAAATGTAGCTACTAATATTTTATCATGTTAGTCTATATGTGCATTTTGGCTTTACCTGTTTATTGGCAAATTTACTACCCACATTATGGGTGTTTTTATTGCTGTACACTCATTTGCTATGTGCATAACTGAGGTCAGCTTACGAACTGACTGGTGTTTACTCAATTTGATTACTATGTAACATTGCTGAGCCTATTCCCCCTTTGGAAAATTAACTGTACAAGGAAGCCCAGTAAATCTTTACTTAAAAATTCCAAACTTTAGATTGATTTCAGCAGTGGGTCTGTATTGATCTAAAAAGCTTTGCGTTCCTAACTAAAAACTAATCTTTATTTCACCCTTTAGTGACTGCAGCCATAAATATGTTCACTCGTACTGGAGTTTAGTGGATTAATGGTTATTGGAGATTGTGGCTTCCAACTGAGGTTGGTAAACCTTAACCTTTGGAGGACAACATGAAGGCATTTACCCCTTGTCATCTGTAATGGCTGGGTCCCTTTCTGACAGTTACCCAAGTGTTAAAGAGGAGGCAGAGCAGGGGATAGGAAATAAAGTACCAGCGGTTCACTTTAGCTATTAATCACTTATTAGACTGACCACTGTATCTGGACCTGACTCGTTTTCAGATGCAAAGGCATTGAAATGAAACAATTTGTTTCGTTCGTGATACTAGAACTCCAACATTTCCAAGCACTAGAGTTAGTCGTGCCTCAAAATTAAGAGACGGAAGTATTGCGTCTCCAAATCTTTTATTTCACCATGTTTGTGGGAAATGCTTTATGTGACTCAGGACAGATCTTTCTCGCTTTCTCTGACAGAGGATTTTTGAAGGCAGCTGGCAGAAACATTACCTTACATTCCACTGTGATGACTTATTAGTTATTACCCAAAACATAATTATACCAATTGTTATAAAAACCGTAATTGCATTAATGTCTTAAAGTAGGGTTTGTTCTGGAATGTCATGTTCTGAAATAGATGTCAATTAGCACTTAAGTTATGAACAAGCCATCCCTACAAAACTTTAATTCACTCAAGTCAGCTTAGGTTACTCAAGAAAGTAATGTGAGGGTAGAAATTATTCCCACATGTAAGGACTGAAAGATCTGCCCTAACTTTTCATTAAAGAGAATTACGATTATTGAGAACATAAAAAAATTATTTCATTAGCAATACAGAGAAGGTTTCACTGGAACACGAAATATACAAAACGGTAGATGTCAAGCGATTATATTAACAGACACAATTCAATATCCATTGTTCCAGAAAATATACTGAGCTTAAAGGAGAGATTTCTGCTGCAAGAAATATTGACTCAAGCCTGCCTAAATTCAAGGGAGAGATTTATTTTTCATAAGCAGGTACCACCTTGTGACAGTCACTCCTGTAATTCCCATTTGAGAGCATAAGGGATGCTTGTGTGAAAAAAGGGCACCTGGTTTTTGGAAACAGATCTTATTTTAAAACCTTTATTTCTATTAATTCTTCTATTTTTGCAAATCAAATTCCCAGGAAGGGAGATTGCTTTTGTAATAACATAGAATCACAGTTGCTGGCAGCTGTTGCAAATGATTCTTGGCAATTTACATCCCTTGAGACATTTCCCCAACATCAAGGTAATCAGGGCCAGTGGGATATAATCTGGGAACAATTCTAACAACAGGTTTCCCATCCTGGACCAAAAAACACAGTCCTGGGGGACACACACATTGCTTGCTGTGTCTTGACATTCACTCCTTACACTTAGCTACAAATTTTGTATCTGTTTTGTTTATTAAACTAAGAGCATTGATTGAAACACTTAAACAAAGGTAACAAGACTGTAGGAATATCAAACATCTGCTAGGCAGAACGATGCCCTTATTTTGCCGTTTCATTTGTCTTACCTTTTCCTTCTTCCTTCAGTTCCCTCTGACTCATCTCCCAGTTTCAGTCTGGGGTAGATTTAATTTAAGAAGGTCAAAAAGCACAGAAGCAGCTGGGATGGGACCCTGCTGTTTGCTGTCCTCATTGAAGATGGAAAGAGGTTTTGTGGGGGTCTTCTACAAGCTTTGGCTAACAGCAACAACCCTTGGGGCTTTCTATGTCTAATGTCAGTTTTAGTAGCAAAGCATTGGCTTTCTTAAATATATTTGTTTCTAGAAATTTTTGAGGATCTGGACTGAAGTTTGTTTTCCCTTAGTTGGCAAAACAAGCCTTAAAAATATGACCTAAGTGGAGAGAGTGGAAAGAATAGAGAATACTTCTGCTGCAGGAGGCTAAGGGACAAAAATCTGCCTCTATCTCCCCGCTAAGCACACATGGAGAATATATACAACATGGTGGCAGTTAAGAGTGTCCTAAAACCATTAGCTTATTAACTGTCCCTAAAAACTTTGTGCCATATAAATAAAGTCACAGTAATTGCAGGTATCTTTTGATTGCACTTAAGGTGGAAAGAAGTGATTTCCAGCTCCTGGCCAAATGCTAAGGCTGATCTCTCTAGTTTACATTTAAAGCCCTGTCTGAATGCAGATGTATTTGATGCAGTATTGACAGCAGCAGCAAGAAGAATGAAATTGGTCTTTTTGGCCCAGCATGATGCAAGAAAAGTATGTACTGCCATGCACAAGGCAGAAGAGCTATTGGCTCTCCCTTCATCTCCTGCTGTATAGATCTTTCCAGCATTTGGGAGACACCTTCATCTGTCTGCATGGGACTGTCAACCTGAGGAACGGAAGGAAAAATGAATCTGCCTCTGACTACCTATTCCTGCAGCAGGGTAGACCTGGTGGTTGCCCAAGCCACCACTGCAGGGCTAGCGCTGGCAGGAGAGCTAAGCTCCTCAGGGAGCAGCGGTGACAAGAGACTACCAAGCTCATTTCTGCTGAATAAGCTTTGCAAAACAGTTGCTGGACAAGGAGACCAGCTCTAAATGCTAGCAGGTTACTGGGATGGTCAAGTGTGATGGATCAGTTGGCATGTTTTTTGTGAGGAGGACACGCCCATGGAACATCACAGACACCACCAAGTGAGGGGGAAAATATTTGTGGGAACCTTTGTTAAACCTGTGGGAGCTCATCACTTGCGGTTGCTTAGATGATGTCCAAGTAGGGCCACCTAGAGTAAGACTGCTGTTCTCCTCAGAGGATGCCAAGCTGCTTAGAATAATACAGGAAAAATACAAAGAAATTAAAAATGACCACATCATTTCACACAGCAGTAAATATGTCATAAGGATTTTTTATCACATGGATTTGATGCATGTTGGTCAGTAAGAAAATAGATTTGATCAACAGGAATAGCTGCTCTACAGCTAATATGATCTACTGAGTCACAAATCCTCTTTTTCATAATGCTTAAATACGGATTTACATGATGGACCATAACAACTCCAAATGCACCATTTATGTTTATCATGTAAATAATGATGAGTTTTCAAATTAGAATGCAGATCAAAATAGCACACTAGTTATTCAAATGGCTTCTTGGTTCAGAAACTCACTTTTTGAATAGTTCAAAAGTATGAACTATTTAGACTGTGAGCATACATTACAGAGACCCAGGTGAGTAATGTGCACGAGAGTGGTACTGCTGAACTCGGTAAGATTACTCAGCTGTATAAAGTTACTTATGGTGTATGTACCTGCAAGAGAGATGTCAAAGTCAGTAAGGACACTTTTTTCTTTTCTTGTCAACTTCCAAGGATTCTGTGAGCTGATCACTAAGATCCTATTAGCATTCACTATTTGCTTCCAGGGGAATAATTTCTGTGTCTAAAGCATGTGCAATGTGATCACTAGTTTGCTAGTTTTTCTACCCTTTTCTTCTTTCACAATGCAGTACCTCAAAAAATGCAAGAAACCTTGTCAGGATCCAGTTTAAGTGTACACACCTTCAGAAATGCCGTGCTACCCTCTCTCAGCCTGCTTCTGTGTGTCTCAGCTGCATGTGTGCATGCACAAACATGGGGATCTGTGGGAGTCAGGATAGGTCCTGCATTTGACATTTAAATCTTTAATAGTTAAGCAATAAATTGTTCTTTGGATTGGCCAGTGTTCCTGGAAAACAGACACGTTTTCACCTTTGATACTAGGATCTCAGCCAGGAGTGGCTTCTGTAGTTCTTCAAGGCTAAAAACCAGTCTTGTGCAAAAGGCCAGTACAAAGGTCTTACAAGCCAAGTTATTCAAGTCCTCCCTCAGCCCCCAAAATCAGTCCTGATTGTCATAGTTTGCGGCAGCTTTGGGCTGCCTCTCAGTAGAAAGGTGAGGTCTAAAAATAACCAAGTCCCCAGGCTTCAGGGAATACTAGAAAGCCCAAAAGTTATTTGGTATTATCTTTTCCTGTTCTGTACCCATCTTCCCCTAAACAGACAGAGCCCATCCCCTTCTACTTCCTCTGAGTTAATTATAACTTGCATTGAGTAGTGTCATGGAGAGAGACATAAAAAGCAGCAACACTAATAGTACTCAAGGGGAATTTAGCAGCTCTACAGCAGAACAAAAATCTCCCAGCAAAGAGTTGTGGCAATAAATGAGCCAGTTTGATACCAGTCAAAGTCCACATGCAGATAGATTTATTTGCTTTATATTGGCCATGCTTTTCCAGCTTCATGAGATATGGATATTTCTACAGCAAGGATTCCACGTTTAGATTGAGAGGTAGCATGTCCCTGTAACATAAAGCATTCACTGGCCACTGCACCAGTACAGGGACACTGGAGTTCAAATGAGCTTTTGCAAATCCCCCAGAGGGGAAGGAAAAAAAAAAAAAAAGACTTGGGCACTCCTTGAAAAGAAATATTTGGACTTACATTTCAGCAGAGTTGAGGGGGGGCAGAGGGAAGTGTCTCACTGTCTCTGTACCTGTTTGAGGCAAGTCAGAGCCAACCAGAGGCAACCAGTGTATGAGCAGTGCGATGTAAGGGCTTCCCCAGCCTGGATGGTCCCGAGCTGTGCAGGTGATCTGGGATCATGGGCAAAACACAGCATGGAAGTGATGCGGGGAGCAATGCTAAACAGCCCTGTGGAGCCAATATTTAGGTGCTTGCTTTTGTTTAATTTATTTGTGCTGGTTTAGGTGTCAGGCAAATTCTCAAGGTCAGTAGTGCCTTACTTTAATCAGCAGCTGGAGGGGACAATATGAAGCTACTGCAGCTACAGCCCATCTACTTCCGCTTGATTACTACTGGCTTGTCCAAAGTATCATATTCTTCCACCTGAAATCCATTTGCAGCTCTTGCTTCGTTCCTCTCTCTCCTGCTCTCTTCCTTCCACCTCTCCCTCTCTGGTGACCTCTCTATCTATTCTCAGAGAGTAGTTATCAGCCTTCTCATAAATGGTGTGAGCATCCTTTCGCTCTTCTGGTATATTCTAGCTTGCAGGAGGATAATGGACTTTTTCATCATGAGGGCCAATGCAGCAGTAGAGCTATAGCAAGAACTCACTGGGTTTATTTAACTACATTTCGCTTCAGAATTTTCCTTCATGACGGCTACAGTCCTATTTGTAAAGTGTGCTGACCATGCACCTTGGTAAAATGTGAGCGCAATGAAGCCAGTGCTGTGAACATCATCCCAGTTCAGAATCTGTATCTTTGGGGTCTCTGTTTCCTATGGGACGTTTTCACATAGCGAAGGGCTCGTACTCATGCTGTGATCTCATGCCCATGGCCTGGATCAGACATGGCTGTAAAAGGAAAAAAATGGTTCTAAATCTGCACTTCACAGTTGTCCCCTAACACCAAAACAGGCTTTAGTATTTAATACTTGAGGGTCGGAGAGGGTAAGAAAGATCTCTAAGGGCTGGAATCTGAAGCTCCCATTTGTTTTTCAGGCTGCCTGCTTTGGAGACACACTGCCTGCGCAGAGTAGTTGATAGGGCAGTGTGGTCTGCCTAAAGAAGCTGTAAACCATTTCCTTTGATGAGAGCAAAAAGAAGCTGTAAACCATTTCCTCTGACTAGAGCAAAGGCAGCAGAAAGCTTAGCAATACCTGGATCTGTGAGGAGCCTAACTTCATTTGTATGTGTTTCCTTTCTCCTTTGCAAAAAGACAAAAATTTTCTCTGGATACTTAAAGGGACACTTTCTATAGTAGTGAAGAGATCCAAATGGTTACTCCAAGTTTTCCAGACACTCCATAGACTTCTCTCCAGATGGAGAAGACAGATTTATACAAGAAAGTGCTGAAAACTCTGATGGAAAGGAGAAAATGTCGGGAGAAAAAAATGTCCTAAATACTGATTAGACACAGAAGTACACAGAAATTTACCATGACTTCCCATCCTTGTCTTCAAGTCAAACTGGACGTGTTGACTACCACTTGGTCTTCAGTTGTTTATGGAAAACAAGCAGACTTCCTGTGAAATTGCATTGAACGAGCACCAGATACAGAGCTCCCTTCCCCCATCACCTTTCTGCACCGTTGCAAAGACTTACTTAATGATTTACATTGTTCAAAGAGTCACTCAAGCAGGCAAAGTGGAATTCCACCTGATCGGTAACATAGGGTACTTCCTAACTGAGCAGGCATGCGAGCTGTTTGTCAGCTCTCCTAACCCGCAAAGAGCTATATGGGAACTGCTGAGGTGACTATAGATTTCAAGGGCAATAATCTGCTTTTTTTTTTTCAATGGTGGGAAAAAAACCACCATAGAGAATGCCGTTAAGAGAGGGGGCAAAGTGAACGCAAGCACACCAACGCATTGTTCAGCCTCATGGCACATGGTACATTGTCTCCATTATCAGACAAAAAAACTTCACAAGAGACAGAGATCAAAGGGTTAGCTTTTCAGTGATCTTGTCATGCGGCTTCTTAAATGATAATGTAAAGGTTTTAAAAAACATTTACCGTAATTTCTGCTAAGTGTCACAGCCTAGTGAACCATTAAAAGCGAAGCAGCTCACTGAACCGCGTGGAAGTGAACAGATGGAATTCCACCCTCCCTCTGCTCCAGAGCCTCCTCGAACAATGCAAAGTCTTCTTTCAAACCTCCTCCTCTGAGCTCATTACCCAGGGCAAGTATGTGGCAGGTTCTACCGCCCCAAAGGCTGGGGCTTGCTCTTCTCTGCGTTGGGGTTGTGTGGTAGGATTTAAAAACAAACAAACAAAAAATTTGCCCTAGTTTGTACACTTGTGCAATTCTTTCTTTGTTCTTACTTTATATGGATGCTTGGAGAAAAGGAGGACACCCTGATTTGAGCTTCACAGGCTTTTATGGATCACCATCAGTCTTGTTTTCTCCAGATTTCACTTTAAAAAAAAGTAGCCATTTTCTTTGGGAACAGCTGTTTGCACCTCTGCTGTTTTGAATTTTCTAGAGAGAAAGATGTAGCCCTGGCACCGTTGTTGCTGTTGCACTTATCCCTGCTCCTCTTACATCCTCCTCTCTGCTTCCCTACCTAGGCGACAAGTAATTCTGCACATGTATGCATGATCTTGCACTCTCCCTGCTAATTTTTTAGAGCGCTTTATGGGCTTGTGGAAATTTGGATCGTTATCACAGGGCTGAAATTTCCTCTGAGTTATGTGGGTTTTGTGAGCACAGTGTGAACCACCTCCTCAGGCCCTACAGCAGAGGCTAGTAGGGGTCCTGCAAGCTCTGGTGAGACGTGAATCAGTGGTGCAACAGCCACAGGGAGAGGAGGCTGTGGGGGGGGGATGGAGGACAGTAGGTGTTTGATAGGTACCAAAGTGTTTGAGGGGAGAGGATTCATGCAATAAACTCTATTTCCACTCAGGGGCATCCTCCCCCTCCTGGGGGTCTCACTGATGGGTGAAGGCTGGCACACAAAGGATTGATCTCACTCACATTTGGACACCTTTCACAGTCCAACCCAAACTGTAACATCCCCATCTGCAATGAGGGGACTCAGTAAGCTCAGTTTGGTTTGGGTTCATTTCTGCAATGAGTAACTGGACAGAAATAACTGCTTTTCATCTTTATCTTTGAAGCCAAAACCACAATTTCTGCCAGTCTGTGGGTTAAGTGCCTGATTCCTCTCTAGCCTGTACTACATTTACTTCTGTGTAAAACTCTGTCAAGTATAGTATTGTTCCTAATTCCCACTGAACCATGGCAGCATGGTCCAGAAGCCATTCATGATCCTCCTCAGTCTGTTCTCACCTTTGGCTTTCATCATGGAAACTTGGGTGGGGGGCTTACTGTGCAATTCAGCCACGAGATGTCCTTCAAACCGTGAAAACCAGAAACCATTCTTCTTGAGAATTCATCCAAACATGGTTTCAGCATTTTACAAGGGGGTTCACCCATGTGAGAGCTGGTGTCTCCCAAAAAGCCCTTTTTCTGTTATGAACAGTCTTGTGTTCTGCAGGTACCTGGTGAGAATGGAGTACAAAATTTGTATCTGAAGAAAAAAAAAACAGTTAAATTAGTCCTTTTTTAGATTCCGAGGCTGTTTGCAAGTCATCAGTGGAGCACAGGAAAATCCCCCATTTTGCCCTCATCATAAGCATGCTGGAAAATCAGAAGGGTTGTCTTGCAGCTTGGGTGCTAGACATGAGGGCTGCTTTGAAACCTGGGCTATAGAAAGCACCCTGGCATCTTGAGCTCTCCACTTTGCAAGGTTGAACTGAAATAAGTAATTCCAGCCTTGCTGAATACTGGAGAAGGTTGGAGCTCAACTTCGAGGTGTACCTGACTGGGGATGAGGCTGAGAAATACAGGGCTGTGGGGAAGGAAGGAGGAAGGCTGTGGCACCTCTTACCCTGGGAGCAGCAGCAATTCCTGTCACGGGCTCTACACAGCAGCAGGAGATGCTGCCAGCTGAACACCACGTCCCTTCGGGGGCACACAGTGCTGCTCAGCCAGGCATAGCCAGCCCTGTCCCTGCCTGGCCAGGCTCTGCTGACTGCAGCACGCTCTCACCAAGGGCATCCTGCTTCTCACCAGGAAGAGGCAAAGTACCTCCCTCAGCACATTCCCCCTGCCCACCACATAGCCTCTGGTTTTCACTAGCTTCTGCCATCTGTCTGTGTCTCTGCCAAGACTCCTACCAGGCAGTGTCTTTGGTTTCCTTCCCAGGGTAAGAGTCAGCCAGGTGACTCTGGCCCTCCCACCGCAGAGGAGAGCAAAATGAAAAGCTTCTCTGGTGTGACAAACTGTGTCATTCTGAGAGTTTGCTCAGAAGTGACAGCTGAAAACATAGGTAAACTGGGAAGGACTGAGTTATCTTGCTGGGAGAGGTTACTGGCCGCCTCAGCTGGAAGCTGTGGCTGTCCCAGGAGAGGCAGAGTACCCAACTGCCTCTCTGCAAAACGAAATGCATGTACTTGAACCACCTCTCTGATCATTTGACCATGCTCTTAGTGTAACTGCTATGGGTCAAGATGTACTTTTCTTGAATCTTCCAGGTTGTCATGGGAAGTGAGAATAACCACTATGTCATCAGGGTAGACCCTGCACCAACTGTTGTGCAGCCATTCCTAAGTGGTCTTCAGCACCGCAAGGATCAGACCCTTCTGTACTGGAGTTGTTATCGTGGTTTCCAGCTGCTGTCAGCTTCCTTAAGGGTGTGCTCCCTGAATAGCCCTGGCCTGTATCCTCACTCTGCCAAAGCCATGGGGACTGTGTGCTGAATGAAAGCCTGAGCACTGGTCCTTTTATTTGTGGAAATAGACATGAACGAGTGCTCCATGTTTCATTATCATCTTTCTTTTTTCTTCTTCTTTTTTACCATTTACATTGCATGCATACACTTGAGCAACTTGGCTTCAGTCTTGATTGAAATATTTAATGGATATTATTCATTGTTGGTATTCTCTTGATGTTGTTCTCATTCATTTTAAAACTGCCAAACCTTCCCATTTTTCAAGGATGCCTGGCCTTTTAAATAAGGAAAGCATTTTGATACCTTTATTGCATTTTTTTGAGGCCACATTAGCTTGTTTTTGCTATCATTTTGACTTTGATTCTAATAAAGTGAATAGAAATAGCAGTCTCTCCATTTCTTAAATACTGCATGCTTTTCCATTATTGTCCACAAACAGTTGATTCCAATCAACTTTCTTCAACTCATTCCATCCTCAAAATTATTGTACTTTTATAACCATTCACAAATATTTTCAGAAGTGTTTCCAATTTGATGATATTATAACCTAGCCCTAAGGGTTTATTATCTTCTATATTATTCATTTCACCTAGTTTCATTTCCTTGGACAAAGTCCAAAATAGCCCCTGGTCTTCTTGATTGCTCCTCAAACCGAAAAAACAGTTTGGTACTGCACTCAGAAACATGCATCCATCCTTAATGACTCCACTACTGCTATGCCCATCAATGTCAGTATAATTGAAATTCCACTGTAGTCACTGCCTCTGCCTTTTTACAGCTTACCCCTTATCTATGTAAGCGTTTCCTGATCTACTACTTTGTTTTAACCGCTTCCCAGGTGCATGCCAGTTTTCTTTTTGGATTGTTTCATACCTTTAAGAGGTCCTTATTCATGCTTCACCTTTGTCAGTTATTTGACAGGCTGAATGGAAAAGAAATAGCATTATAAGGAGCATGTTACCTATTTTTGGATTTCCCCTCAATGCAGCAGTAGGGCATGTCTTAGAGCATTTGCCAACTATGCCAAGAATGGTTACTCAGGTGCAAAAGAAAGTGGAGAAAGTAAATAGAGGGAAAACACTCCCCACTCTATATTTAAGCCATATATCTTGTTTTCTACATGCAGTTTTTATTGGGAAATTCTGGCAGTAAAATAAAGCAGAACATTTAGGATGCTTCAAATAGTACAACCCTCCTCCTGGTGAGCAAACCATGAGGGGGCTTCCTGACCCTCGCAATGTTGCAGTGCCAGCAGAGAGAAACTACTCTTCCGTTGCTTAGGCATACGCTGAGCATTTGAGAGCCTAATTTGGCTTTTTATATAAGCAGATCTTCCTTAAACAGAATTTTGAGTTAGCAGTGAGCCCTTTACACTGAAATTCTGGGGACAGTAGAGCTTTTCACCTTGTTTATTAAAAAAGCAACTTTTACATGGCATGCTGACATCTTGCATTATTGAGAGGGGTGGGTAGAACAGTTTACTTCCAAAACTGCATAATCTCACTGATGACATTGCTAAACTGTGTGAGATTTTAAAGGGTACCTGGTGCTGCCAAGACTCACTGAAATTAAACCTTCACAGACCTGAGGTCCCCTGAGCACTGTCCTTGTCAGTGGAGGGGACCAAGGGGTCACAGAGGTTGCTTAAAAAAGCCGGGCATCACCGGTGAGGATGCATGTAAGATGTATACCAAATGAGGTTTAAGGGCTTGAGAAACCATGCTACACATTGCTGCCTGGGAGCAGAAGGGCTCTGGTGTGTCACTAAGATGCCCAGCTGATTGCCATCCTAGCACATCCAGCCCACAGCCGCGGGAAGAACGCATCTGCTCTTACGAAGGGGGATCCTGCTTCCCCAGGGGGCCAGGTCCGCTGAGCCCTTTGCTTACTCCCTTCAAAATGGAGCCGGGCAGCGGCTCACAGGGCTGAGCCGACACAGCTACCAGCATTTCTTTTGTCTGGTCTCCCCTGTTTACACAGAGATCCTGCACCTGGCAGGTGTTTCCAGTGAGCAGCTCATGCTGGGGTGCTGCTTTCTCACTGTCTCAGCACCTCTGGAAGTTGTTCGTCAAAGGATTACAGAGCCCGTTCATTTTTCATATGCCTGCCAGCTTAATATTGTACACAAACTCTCATCTGGGCATCGCCCATTCTGTGGTGCATGTCTAGTGTTTATTCCAGTGTCTGTCAGAGACCCAGGGTTAAAACTATTGGAGGTCCAGATGACATCTGGCTTCTCAGCTCCTCCAGAATATTGGCTGCAGTGTTTATCAGTGCATTATTCATCAAAACTGATGATGCAAAGTATAACATGCTGTCTGCAGCTCAGTGTAAGAGTGGAAAGAAGTTGGCAGAAATGCCTAGTGTTCTGTGAGCAGCATGTAATCAATAGTCTGGGTGCTTGTTCAGTTTATGTTGATGACTATTCCCTATGGTACGTCTTTGTGTATTTTTGGGTTCTCTGTATTGCCAGCTGTACGATTTTTCTCTCTCTTTTCTTGATACCAGCCTTGATAGAACAGAAGGGGCAACCTTTTGTGCAGTAGGTGTCAAATCAAATAAACTATTTACACAAAGCCTGGAAATAAGAGTCAAAGAAAAAAGATTTAGTTGATAATTTCAATGACAGCCTGATATTTCTTCCTTTCTCCTTTTTTATTTTTTTATTTATTTAAGGAAAAGAGAAGAGATGAAATGTAGTAGAGGTAAAAACTGCTTTACCTGTCATTAAGATTTCGAGCTGAATTTTGCTTTCCAGATAAGGTACACCTAGGAAGACTTCAGAGGTTTTAGTGAAGTTACTCCCACTTACACCAGTATAACAGAGCAGAATGTGAATGCTTATCTTTAATGCAAGAACTTGCAAAACAATAATCAGATTCTCAGCTGGGATAAGTTGGCAAGTTTCCATTAAAGTCAATGGACCTAGGCTGATTTACACCAGCTGACGATGTGCCCCAGTATCTGCCGTACTACACACTGCTTATTTATTTTCAGTGTTAGACCTGCATGTGAATTTGGTGCTACCACAACTGAAGAACAGTGGTAGGTGAGTCTTATTGAAAAGGCATATTGAGGATAAGAGCAACATTATTTTTATTACAGATCAGCGTGTGTGTATTGATCTGCAAAGTCTTACTATCCCTGTCCAATGCAAAAATTATAAAGAAGAATGGAACTCAAAAAGGCTGTTTCACTTGTGACCCAAAGCAAAATAGCGATCTTTGAAATTCTGAAATGGAGTCTTAGCACTAATTCTGCTAAGCAAAACATAAGGGAAGCAAAGCAAAACAAAATCTTGCCACCTCATTTAATAGCTCTTCTTAGAAGGGCTGTGTGATTTTTTTTTTCCAAAGGAGTTCACGAGTGTGTTAGATGTATGTGAATCAGTGTGCACTGTGGCAGAGGGGGGCTGCTGCTCGTCAGTTACCTGCCGTTCTCCTAAAAGCCACGAAAGGCCAAACTGTGCATGAAATGGATGTGACCGCTGCTAAGTCTGAATGGTGGGTCAGTCCCAGAGTGCCATTTAGCCAATTTGCTACATTTTTTATATTTGAACGAGACTACTGATAAACACTAAGTGTTGGTATGGCTGCCTAGGTAAGAGGACCTCCGATTAGAAAATACAGAAAGGTAAATCAACAACTTGTTTGCTCCTTCAGCAGAGATCCTCTGTTGTGCCTTCAAGACTGAGAAATGTGCTGTAGGGTGTCTAAGGAAAAAAAAAAAATAGAGGGATGGTGAGTTTCAGACTTGAGGATGTTTGCCTCAGCAGCGTTACTAGAACTGAAGTTGAAGCAACATTCATGAAGTTGGGTAGACTCAATAGGTACTGTCTACAGCTCTGCTCTCACAGCATGTGCTCTTCCTGCCTGAGACAGAGAAGTGAAGCAGCAACTCAGTCCTATTGCCATAGCTAAGTAACCTTCCAAGCTCATTAGGGCCACAAATGCAGGCCTTAAGGGCTCACATGGGATGTGAAGAATATCAGAGGGTCTGTCTTATAACTACGGTGTCTTGGACACTTGGAGTGATGAGATAAGAAACACTTCCCCACTGAGATGGAACGGAAAGGAAGATATTTTGTACTTATAAGGGTTTTGAGCATTAGGTCAAAAGACAAACTGTCCTTGAGGATGTGCAAGGCTGAGGGAACATGGGTTATGCTGGAGTTGGTACCTCTGCCTTGGCTCTATTCCACATGCTTTCTGCAATATGTGTAGTATGTCCTGGAAGCATAATCTTTCCTAGAGGAGAGTTCTGATTAGCTCGTCAGACTGACCTGCTCATCTTATTTGTCTCAGTTCAGTAGGCATGCTGCTAAGCTCAGGCTTTTTGGATCTCTCTGAGTCATGGGGTGCTGTGGCACAGCAGATCTCTAGGCTGGGAGTTAAAGAAGTGACAATGCTAGAGGCAAGTGATTTTCGAGAACCACAGATGAGAGAAGGAAATAAAGAGTGAAAGTGGGTCAGTACTGCTATACACTGGTGTTCAGATTTGATTTTGATCACAGCCTGCCACCAAATCGTGCCACATTTAGCCTTGTCCCTCAGGGGACTATGGTACCAGAAGATCTTGCTGTGGGCAAGAGGAAGGAAACAGTGTTATTGTGGTTACCTGTAAAGCATTCAGCAAGACAGAATTTTGTTGCAGTGGCCGTTTTGCCTGGATGCATACTGCAGAATTTGGACTGGAATAGTAAAATAATTTGCTTACAGTCATGTAACAGGTCAGGAGTTGGGTCAGGCCAAGGACCAAGAACATGTGATGTGACCTACCATCCTGTAATCATTAAACCATTTGTCACCCCTTGCTCCTGTACTTTTCAAGCTTTCAAAGGGCAAGCACACCTTCAACAAAATCAGACAGGAAACCCATCATGAACCTTGCAGCCTGTAACTAATGGTCTGTGTTTGTATAGTCCTGTGACTGTCTCCTCTCTGCAATGTTCTCTGCCCTTCAGTGAACCCCGAGATCTGTGTGACGTGATTCTCCTCTTCATACCCAGTCCTCCTTTCTAGGACACATATGTGATAGAAATATTAAGAATAGTGACATTTGAAATATCCTCATTTGCCTCCAACTTGGCAGCAGAGTCATGCAGGGATGCTTACATATTCAAAATGCTTCTTATTCCAAATAAAAATGAACATTTCCAAGCTGGGGTGCTTGCTGGGTTGTTTCATTTCTTAAGGAAAATATATTTTTTTAAAGTTCTGGTTTAGCAAAGTGCTTTGCAGATATTTTGCTTGGTAGACTGAGGAAACATGGGGAAATGGGTAGCTTTGGAAGGCTGTGGGTTCACACATTCAGAAAATAAAGTGGGAAAGCTAGTGATGACCTCTGGGGCATTTTTTTCTAGGAAGATACCAAGTAATGGAAGTAATATATTCCAGTGGAAACCTGCTCTGGCAAATGTTCTGGTCAGGTTCATTTCAATATAACTTCTTCCGGAGCTCTTCAGGGGACTATTGTCGGCTGATGCCAACTTCATACCACAGTGTTAGGTTGACTGGACAGCCACTCCAGGCCAGAGTGGAGAACCAAGATTCATGCTCATCCCCTTTTTGTGCATGGCTTGCATAGCTCACCAGGGCAACACCCTACACCTGGCATTTCTCTCCCATTCAGTGGGAAGCTGAAGCTTCCTCAGCATCACAGTGCATCAAGGATTCCCAAGTCATCTTCCCTCCAAGTGCGGACTGGGCCCCCCTGCTTGGCTGCTGAGCCTGGCTGGGTGGTGGGATGAATTGACACCATGCTGCAGCCTGCACCATGGTCCAGGGCCGTTTGCACTTCCCAGCAGCTGCTTAGTCTCTCTGCCAGGAGCAAGTGCCACTGCCTGCTTCAAGCTCTGAAGGCTTTTCTTTGTAAGAGTACAAGCAGACACTCAAATAACTGGAAACAGGCTCAGAAGGATGACTGAAACATTTGTCTTCACATCTATGAAGTTCTACCTAAACCTTTCTCCTTCCCAAAAGGGTCTCTCTGTACCCTACAGAAGAAAACATTTTCTCTGCTTCACAGATTTCCAAATTTATCAGGTTAGAAACACTGGGCTGGTGCTTTGTACTAGGGATGGGAGTACAGACTATCTCACATACATGCTGACACACATACACACACCTATATGGACACCCAAATCCTCCAAGTCAATAATATATTGAACGACTAGTAGGGTCATAGCTGTTATTTTCTGAGGATCAGTGAAAGATAATCATAAAAAAGATATTCCTTTCCGTGCTTTTCTGGTTTCAAATGAAATTTGAGAGAAATTTAGAGCAAAGACTAAGGGAAAGAAAGCATTTAGTTTTCTGGGACTCCTACTTTCAACTTCCATCTCAGATCACCCACCTGAGCTAGCTTTTACTGTAACACATCATTTAAGCAAAATCCCAGTGTTGGGATTTCCCAGTTTTCACTTGTGACTTGCAGTCTAACTCTGTTTCGTGCTGTGCTCTATCCACATCCGGTCACCACCTCCCTATTCATTTCTGCCATTTGCTAGGAAATGCTGCTCCACCCGACATCTGTCCTGCAGGTGAGGGACCCCTTCTTCTACCGCCTAACCGCCTCCCAAAGCTGAGCACCACACAGTGCCAGAGGCGCACAGCACCTACCCCGAGCACACATCTCTTTCCCATCACTTCTGAAGCTTTCCACCACACCTGCCCCAGGAATG
>NW_010131094.1:24512-24901 GCF_000699245.1 Pterocles gutturalis
TAGACCAGGCTTTTTGCCCAGCATCCCAAGGTGGGGACTCCAGCAGCTCCCCGTCAGCTCTGCCACCCCCTCTCTGCCCTCCCAGACTCCCCGGCATAAATCTGTCCGTGCAGTCTTGGCTTCCCCATTTGTGTCTCATGACACCTGGTTCACCTCCAGACCGAGGAGGTCTGAAGAAAAAGAGAAGTGAAAGGCCATTTGGTTCTTTTTACACTTTATTGTATATGACATCGAGTTTCGACCTAAAGTTCATAGCTGGCCCTGCCACTAATAAGAGTCACTAATCCAGCTCCAGGTGAGCTAAACATCAGTTTCCAAAGGCATGTTTATCAAATGTGCTCTAAAATGAAAATATAGTTATTATTTTAACTAAATATAAATTTATAATT
>NW_010131095.1:0-217 GCF_000699245.1 Pterocles gutturalis
GCCTGCGTGGGGATGCCGGCAGGATGCTCCTGCCAGCGTAGCCATGGCAACGCCAAGTAAATAAAGTACCTTTGCGATGGGCAAATGGGGTGGGGAAGGGCTTTGGGGAGGGGGATGCGATGGAGGGGAGCAAGAGGGACAAAATGGACAGAGTGAGGGCAAGGAGACCCTGTCTGCTGGGGCTGAGGGGGCTGTCGCACCGCAGGGCAGCGTGCCT
>NW_010131095.1:333-568 GCF_000699245.1 Pterocles gutturalis
CCTCCCCCTGCTGCACCCTCCAGCTGCCCTGTGCCTGGGGACCACTGGAAGGGCAGATGGGGTGACCCTCATGCTTCGTCCCCTGTAAATCCCCCTGAATTGCAAAAGCATCTCCCCCAACCCCTGTACAGCGTGGGGCCTCGGGGCTGAAATGCGGTTGATGAAAGCGCTCGTGCAGATCGACTCGACAGAGCTTGTCTGTAATGTGGGGAGGGATCGGTGCTCGTGGGCGTGG
>NW_010131095.1:618-2407 GCF_000699245.1 Pterocles gutturalis
ATCTGGTCTGAGCCTGCCTCGCTGTTGGGAGCCTTGTTTCGCTCTGCTCACACCTCTGCTTTTTCTCTTTCTTTTTTTTTTTTTCTTCCCCTGTCTCTATATTAGCTGCTGCTAGAAGAATACGCGAACAGCGACCCCAAACTGGCACTTACAGGCATCCCCATCGTCCAGTGGCCCAAGAGAGATAAGGTAAGAGATGTGAGGGGGGAACCTGGGCGACTGTCACATGTGGCTGAGATGGTAACCTGCCCCCAGCTGTGAGTTACCAGCTGTGGCAGCACTGCTTCTGTGCCTGCCTCGGGAGCCCGAGCCAGCAAGCAGAAAGGGAGCGGTGTAGAGCCAGGACGTGGGCAAACCCGTTTGCTGGCAGCAGTGGAGGCCTCCCACCATGCCAGTTATCCCAGGTGGTAACTGGGTCAGCCCCAGCTGGTCTATGTTCTCCAGCTGCTCTATGTTCTCCAGCCCCTTGTGCTCAGAGGAGACAGAGCTCTGATGTTGGTGGAAGAGTGGCTCTCTAAAGAGAGTTCTCCTGGCAGCTCTTCGGCTTGATAAGGGGGTCCTGGGTCCCATGCTGAGCTTGCTGGGCAGCTGGAGGCGAGGAGCAGCCTGCCACTGCCCAGCCGGACTTCCCCTCTGCAGGCTGCCTTCCCGTGGCCCGCCAGGACAGCTCCCGTAGGTCGTTTGGCTTCCTTCCTGCCAGGAGATGGGGCTCACGGGCAGGCGTGTGGGAAGAGCCAGCACCCCGTTGTGCTGTGAAGGGTGGGTGACACCCTGGCTGGGTGTCTGGAGACAAGCAAGCCCCTCTGATTGAGGGGTGAGGGAGAGGAGCTGCTCTCTGTCACGTTTCTTTGAGGTTGCAGCGAGGGAGCCAGGGATCAGAGGCTTTCTGATCTGAGCTGAATGCAGTGGTTCGCTCATCTCACACCACTTCGCTGTTTTCTGTTTCCAGCTAAAGCTCCAGGCCCGGCTGAGGGTTCGCCTGCCCACCATCCCCATCACCAAGCCGCACACCATGAAGCCAGCCCCTCGCCCGACACCCGTCAGGGCTACGGTCTCTCCCATCGTGTCAGGCGCCAGGCGGAGGCGGGTGCGGTGCCGAAAATGCAAAGCTTGCATGCAGGGCGAGTGTGGCATGTGCCACTATTGCAGGGACATGAAGAAGTTTGGCGGGCCTGGCCGCATGAAGCAGTCCTGCGTCCTCCGGCAGTGCTTAGCGGTGAGTCTGCGGCCTGATCCTTTTCTTAGGAATCTGTTGCAGCCTGGCAGCAATTCCATATGGCTGATCAGGGTCTGATGGAGGAGGGCAATGACCAAGTTTGATTCCTGGGAGGATAGTTGGCCTCTTCCCTGTGATTCGGGCAATGGGGGAGAGAAGGAGGAAAGGAAAACCTTGCCCTGGTTTCACTCCTGCTTTCCTTTGTAGCCCAGGCTGCCTCACTCGGTCACGTGTGCACTTTGCGGGGAGGTGGATCAGAACGAGGACTCGCAGGACTTTGAGAAGAAGCTCATGGAGTGCTGCATCTGCAATGAGATTGTTCACCCCGGCTGCCTGCAGGTGAGCAGCGCGGGGGCAGGGCGGGCTTGGCTGTGGGGAAGGGCCGCTGCTGACTGCCCTCTTCCCTTTGCAGATGGACGGGGAAGGGCTGCTCAACGATGAGCTCCCCAACTGCTGGGAGTGCCCCAAGTGCTACCAGGGTGACGACGCGGAGAAAGGCCAGGTAGGAGGCGAGCTGTGCTGTGGCAGGGCAGGACACGTGTCCTCCATCCCACTGCATCCCGCAGTGTTCAT
>NW_010131096.1:0-11553 GCF_000699245.1 Pterocles gutturalis
GTCTAGAGAAGAGGAGGCTGAGAGGAGCCTCTACAACTACCTAATCTACAACAATCACTCTCTACAACTACCTAAAAGGAGGTTGTAGTGAGGTGGGCACTGGCCTCTTCTCTAAAGTAACAAGTGATAGGACAAGAGGAAACGGCCTCAAGACCAGGGGAGGTTTAGGCTAGATATTAGAAAAAAATTCTTCACCGAAAGAGTGATCAGGCATTGGAACAGGCTGCCCAGGGAAGTGGTGGAGTCACCATCCCTGGAGGTGTTGAAGAAACGTGTGGATGTGGTGCTTAGGGACATGGTTTGGTGAGTTAGGTGGTGTGGGCTGACAGTTGGGCTTGATGATCCTTGAGGTCTTTTCCAACTTTAATGATTCTGTGATCTGCGTGCATGTATCAAAAGACAGGAAGGATGGAGGAACCTAAGCCTGATGTAAATGGCATGGAATAAGGGATGGAGAATATCCTGGTTTTGGCTGGAACAGAATTAACTTTCTTCATAGTAGCTAGCAAGAGGCTGTGTTTTGGATTAGTGCTGAGAAGAAGACTGAGAATTCTCTCCCCATCCCTGGGAGGTGAGAGGATGAGCAAGTGGCTGTGTGGTGTTCAGTCAGCATCCAGGATTCAAACCACAGCAGCCATACATGGACATTATGGCCCACTGCCTACCCCTCACACCATACAGGATTTCAGACAATGTTATCCTGCAGACTGAATTTAGCTTTCAGAGTTTCCCTCCTACATTTGCCCCCTGTGACCAAGAAGAACCAAGCTTCTCCCCTGCATCCTTAACTATCTTAAATATTTTAATCCACTTGATTTAAAATATAATAAAATGGCCTCAGATTTGAAAGATTCCCTTTGTTTTTGGAAAAGCTGTTGACAAAGATAGACTCTGTCACAGACATGACTTGTACATGAACATTGTGGGAGCAGTTCTGTTATGGGTGACAGAGGATTTTGACGTTAAGGAATATGTTGGCTGAGATTGCCTGCAGAATGTGGTTAGTTGAAGGGGAACTATGAATATAAGTACTTAAACATTTCGTATGCACTACATTCTTCCTTCCTCTCTGAGGAAATAGTGGGTCAAGTGACCTGCTATCTTAATGACAAGCGGTGGGAACAGATCTTCAGCTTATCTGTGGAGATAGGCTCAGCAGCCCTAAAGTATTCCCCCTGTAGCATGGGATGTTTTAGTGTTCTTCTCCTTCACAGTTCTGCTTTGTAGCATTTATCCAACTCTGATTCCACGGTCACCATTTCATGGTAATTCTCTAAGGAATTTCTTTAGCACCTCTCTTTCTAATGCAGAGTCACAGATCTTTCCATTAACATCAGTGGACAATTTTTTGCTCTGCTTGCCCTTTCTGCTACCTACCCCTTTGCACTGTTGGGGCCAGCACTCAGGTTGTTTCTACAAATTAATATTTTTTTTTCCCAAGCTGCACATTTTTGCATGCATTGACATAATTAACATACACAAATCATAATTAGCATGTTGAAGTGACCCCTTGGGCAGATATCTTCTCAGCTTTGAACAAGCAGGAAATATGCACAGCCATTTTTGCAAATCCTGCCACACATTGGATGCTGACACTCCTGCGTACATCCTGAGGTGCCCAGAACTGTCAGTGCCCTGTGCTCAGGGTATTAATTGGCCAACCAATAGCATAACAGCCAATCAAACAGCTCAAGTAACAAAGGCAGCATTGTATATTTACTCTGATTATCTTACTTTTTTGCCTAATAAAGCTGCTTTAAGGTTTCTCTCCTGGCAAGCATCCAAAATGCTTTTATCTGCCTGCATGCAGTGGGCTGTCAAGCTGAGAGAAAAGCCTCCATTGTGTGCATAGTCTGTCTTTTTTTTTAGTGGAGGAGCTGCAGAGAAAAGGATGGATATCTTTGTGGGTGCCTTGACTTTCATATGTTGAAGGAGGCCTGTAAGGGTGTCTTTTTCATAAATGTTCTGATTTTTTTAACTTTGATCCTAATGAATGGAATGTGTGTTGGGACTGCATCAGACACACAGGTTCATTGCCATGTGCTCCTCCATTCTGGTTAATTTCAGTGTCTCCAGTGATATTGCTGGGCCCATTGGTTATTTTCTTATATACCCTAAATCTGCAACTGCTGGATGTCTTCCCTTGTCCCCATCCTTCTCAAAAAGAATAGAGGGATTTTAATGCAATTTTGAAGGGAGAAAGGAAAAAAGTAATGAAATTAACCTGTGATGGACTTCAAACTGTACATTGCCTTAATTCTCAGTACAATATCTGCCATAGGGACACAATTCTGTAAGGAAAATGGGGAGAAGGTGTAAACAGCATAAGAGCAACCACAAGTCTACATTTTCAGGATAAAAAATTTCACCAGTTTGTGTGCTTATTTCTCAGCTTTTAATCTCAGTTAAAGCCTCCTCTTGATTCATGGGAAAAATTTTCTTCAATTCTAGAGTGATTTAAAACACTTTAAACAACACTTTTTCCTACAAGTTTCACAGGTTTCTTATATTACAAATTAGAAGATTATATACTGGGGATTTTTTATAACTGAAAAGATGTGTTTACACTCTTGTTTGCACGTTATCCTATTTTTCTTTTGAGAAGTTCTTTGCATAGTCAAGTGTTAACAACTGTAGTAATTATAGGCCATGCAAATAAAATTGTGCTGGAATGAGTCCAGTCTGGCTTCAGCCACGTATGCCATTTTCACTGCTGTATGTCAGAGTACTTCAATAGACTCCAGATTGGATTTGGAAAAATACTGTTTTTTCACCTTTTTTTTCTTATGTTTACATAAAATTTATAAAACAGGGCTGCTAGGCTTCATAGTTTCCATAGCAATACAGCCTTTTAGGGGAAAAAATAAAACTGGTGGTAGATATTTATTAAGTGAAACTTCCACCATAAAGTCATCCTGAGAGTGTGGAAGCTGGTGTTTGACTCATTCACCATTGCTTCTAATTAATAAACAAGTACATTTTCTCCCAGGTGTTAAGCACATCTCCACATCTCTGAGTTCTGTGAGACCGTTCAAGATTTCAGGAATTGTCTTTTCTTCTTGCTTAGAAGCTAACTTCCCCACCAAACTGAAACTTGTCAGATTTGTTCAAGTTTCCTAAACAGATATCAAGGTGCTCTGCCTGGGCACCTCTGCTCATCATCAGCAAGGATGGGGCAGCCAGTGTCTGTGCTGGGACTGAGCTGTCCCTGAGCTCCAGCAGACAGATCCTGGGAGGAATGTGCTAAGGGTCTTGGCACCAAAGTCCTTGAAAGAAATTCACTAACCTGCAGAAAATGCAGGGCATTAAAAGAACAGAGATCAATTTGGTGGAAGGTGGTAGTGACTTGTTCTCTGCTCTTTCATATTCAGGATGGTTCTGTGCTTTTACAGTTACGAGTTTACAGATTTTTGCGAGTGATTTGGGAAGAGTCCAGGGACAGAGTAAGTGAAGTATGAGGCACGCTCCAGGGAAGCCAGCATGGTGCTAGGTCATGTCTCTGTCAGCCACCCCATTAAAGCAACTGCATATTTTTCCAGCAGCAGAGGAGATTGAGATGCATTTGGGAACTTGAAGGAGGAGAAAAGAGTGCAGTGATTACAACTAGTCTTATGCTGAAGTCACCATTTATCTCTATTAATCCAGCTAAGCTACAAGGGTGGCTGAATTAAACAGGAAGGAGACGAGGTGCTAGCGGGTGCACTGGAAAGCTAGTTCTATCCAAACAACACTTTCCCTTTGGAGAGCCCTAATCAATGCCAAATCATCCCATAAAAAATACTTTAACATATGCAACCTTCTTAACTTACAAACACACATTTTTTCCCTATCTAGTCCTTTTTGATTTAATTTCCCTCGTGCTGCTGTGTATTTCTATTCTAAGTTCTTAAGTAAGAACTTTTTATGTGTCTGTCTTGGTAGTGCTTACTGTTACTGCTACTACTAATAATTAATAGAATGTTATTATTATTATTGTTTTATTATTACAGAGACAATGTTTTCTCTCATTATATAATTTGACACTAACCATTCAAAACCAGATGAATGAGGAATCTATTTTATCTAACAACATCAAAATGTAATTTTTCATTAGCATGCACAACATTTTGCATTTATGCTAAAATAATTACTTACCTAACCTTCCGAAAGTTACCATTTTTAAGAACCACAGTATGACACTGTGAGATCACTTTGCAGGTTTTTATAAAACAGATAATGGGTACTCTTTCTTTGAGTACTCAGTGTAAAGTAATTGTAATTATCTTGTGGTTTTAAGAAATGTTCAGCCACCATGAACAACATATTTCAGTTTATAATAGATGTACCATATATGTCAATTTGTGTTTAGTGTGTGCCTATTCCAAGATACCAAAGGAGCTGAAGTAGATTCATAATGGATGTCATTGTTTGCTTTAGGTAAAACAAATACTTTTTTTGGTCCTGTGTGTATGAACAGAAAATACTGTGTGACAAATCTATAGATAAAAGACATATGCAGCTGTTTCTCAGTATCTCAAACAGGGTGCAGAGCAAATAGCTAATCAATTTTCTTTTAGGTCAGTAACAAGTCATGTATTAATGAGTAAAACCCGTTTCACAGTTACGTGCCATATGAAAATTTATCCTCTGGAAACATAACGTGGTTGCTGGACAACACAGAACCTTTCTGTAACAGTCAGTGTTCTATTTCCAGTATCGTGTTAGGCTATTGATAACCAGCCCAAACACTCAAATGTCTTAGGTCAGTAAATCAACAAAACCCTTCAGAGAAACTGTTACTTTATTGATTATAATCCAGAACTCAGATTTCCTTGTGCTTGTTATGCAATGATAAAATAAAAGAGGAAAAGAACAACAGAAAAGCAAACCAAGCTCCCCCAAATTATTAGGAGAATATAATTTACTTCTTATTTTTGCATACCTGTTGCTGAGAGGTAACTGTTAAATGCTGGATCAGAATGGAATGTTTCCTACAGTGAAACTGAGATAGATTACTGCTCAATATAATCAAAATCTAATTAGAAAAGCTTGGTATTTTTTGTATTTTCAATATTACTGTATCTTTACCAAAATATGTGTTAAGTAAGAATTTTCATTTAGGGAGGGTTTATTTCACTATGAAATTATTTTAGGAGTTTGTACCTGCTCTGCATGGATCTTTAAAAAGTAAGTAAGCTTTTTTATTATTGTCTCCATAAAAAAAAATTATACATTTTTACTTCCGTGCAGAGTCAGCATAAGTATTCTTAATCACAATAAATCATCATCTTTGTATATCTGTGGGTATGCAGGTGTGAGTTGAGGTCTTAGATTTGCTAGAGAGAAATGTGAAAGGTAGTTGGGACTATCTATGTCTATGTTATATCTACAGTAACAACTAGTGTAGGTCAGTAGAAACAAGATCTGTATCAAACACTTGCTGTTCATGACCACACAATGCACATTTTAGTGGGGGGATAAGCTCTAGGTTGTCCTATAAATTGCAGCCCATTTGCAGCTTATGTGCATTTGGTACACTCGTTTAGTTTCACCTAAGAGGA
The DNA here is from genome assembly GCF_000699245.1 of Pterocles gutturalis. Taxonomy (NCBI): domain Eukaryota; kingdom Metazoa; phylum Chordata; class Aves; order Pterocliformes; family Pteroclidae; genus Pterocles; species Pterocles gutturalis. The sequence continues at coordinate 5,541 of NW_010131096.1, forward strand.
TTTCAGTTCATGTGCTCCATGGCAGCTCCATGATACATGTCAAGGTACAGTAAATAGGGACAATTGGCTATTCAAAAGTGCTCTCCTGATTCAAATTAAGACACAAATGTATGCACAAATTCTGTGTCTCAAAAGCCATAATCAAGCCATAACAAAAAAGAATGGAAACAGCTTTGAAAAGGCAATAATATGACCTAAGACACGGCAGGTCTAAAGGAAAAGTAAACCTACTACAGATATCTGTTTACAAAACCAATGGAAGAAAATGAGTGCTGAAACCTGATCAAGAACTACAAATTGTAGAAAAAAAAGAAGGAAATGGACATCAGTTGATACTAGAGCTAAGGGAAATTAGTATCTTCAGAATATTAAGGAACAAATGGAATTCAAAAGCAGCACTCACTGTTTTCTAGATGAAGAAGGTCAACCAAAATACTGAAAAAGTAAAAATGTTCACCTAAGAAATATGTGTAGGGGCAAAAGGCAACATGGATGTAGCATGCTTCATTCCAAAAGTGTCTAAGGAAAATATTAGAAAAACAGCCTATATACAAGTTTGTACAAGTAGAAGGACTGGAGGATTTGAGAAAAGACATAGTTTGCAGAACCATCTGCTGCTAAAGCTGTGGATTTACAAACTGAAATTCTCATGAGTCACGTTGGACAAGAGCCCCTTTTCTTCTTCCCACATAGTTTTCATTGCATTTACATGTGTAGCAGCATGATATATGCAGGAAAGAATAACAAAAGAAGCAGAGAGCAAAGCAACTCTGCGCAGATGTCTTCTCACTGCCCCTCCCCATGATTACTCTTACAAGTTCTGCTTAGATATTAGAATATCCATGAATTAATTGGTGAGACTCTGTGCCATCTGATGAAGAAAGCTGTCTCACCAAAGGAAGACCTTGTTTCTTGCTATTTGAATGGGAAATTCCCTCATAGCAGAACATTAGTTACCATGTAAACATAATGTGATAAATAACACTGCTAACATAGTCCACTTTGTATTTCTTGGGCAATGTGTTTGCTGTAACTCACCTGAACACACATAAATCTGTGCTAATAGTTTTTTACTAGGTGCTATGCTTGACTCAGTAGGTGTTAACTTTGATTTAGTAAATTAAATATCTGATTCAGCAGGTAATTCACATGTTTCAACAGGTTGTATAGCTGACTCAACCTGTGAAGTATCTGGCAGTGTTTATTTTTTCCAAAGGTTTGTTTATCCCTTTTAGGATGAACTTTGCCCAGTTCTCCATTTGGCATATTAATTTAAGTGCAAGTTAAACATTTTACCAGGAACGTATATCATAAAGTGTTCATTTAAATATATTTATACAGTCCTTCTGAATTTTAAGCAGAACATTCTCTTGTGAAAAGTTTTGTTTCTAAACATTAACCTTTTTTTAATATTAATTTTTGTTCAGTTACCATCCTGAAAGCTCTGAAATAAAAAAAAAAAAAAAGATTTTTTTTGAGCTATTTCGTACCAACAAGATGACAAAAAATAAAAGGAGAATAGGGGAAAGATTCAGGTTTCAGAATATGATGGTTCACCTTTGACAAATGGACATCTATTTTTTTCTTGTGGTTTTTTTTAATTCTTTTATGTCTTACAGGATACACAGCAGATACAGGAGGTTCGGTGTGGAAAAATATGTAGAAGAAAGAGCAAAAGGAGAAATTAAAGAGTAATATGGTTAGCACTGTTTGAATATCTGGGGACAGGCTGTGGAAGAGCACATTACAATGCATTTCGAATTAAGTTCACAGCAACTGTATCAATGAATGGGAAATACAGATAATTACAGCAAAGAACCATAGCATTTCATACCAACTTGTGTCACAGCTAGCAAACAGCAGAACTTTTAGGAGATACCCACAAACATCCAAGGAAGAGAAGTCATTGCACTGTCTGTCATACTACCATCTAGTGGTTCCTACTAAGATTACCACTATGCACAAAATCTTGTAATCTTGGCTAGTGCAATGTTTTCATTCTGAATCTTGTCTGAACTTTTAGCAATAGATTTTTTTCTGGATTTTAAATGTTAAAATTACAAACTCAGGCAAGCAGGAGTTGATCGGTAGGATCCTAAATACTTTGACAGAACTCCATCATAGTTAGATACATATCTGTTTTAACATTCACCAAGTGCACATTCTTCTGTACCTATTTTTCCTTTTGCACATTAGACTGCTGATGACAAGACCTAAACCTGTAATGAAAATTGTAGGGTTTTGTTTTGTTTGACTTCCTAGAGATTTCACTCATACAACTTGGGTATCCCACGGTGGCAAATGTTCCTTTGTTTAGTTGGACTTCTATTATTTCTCACTTAAAATAATAACTGCAATCCTTCATTGCAGGTTGATAACCTTGCTTTATTTTGCTATTCTTGCTTTGCTTTGATTTTTGTTATATATATCGTGTTTTCCAGGTATAAGTGAAAGATGGCTAGTTCTGGAAAATGCCAGGCACAGCACAGGGAGCTACAAGATAATAAATAGATAAGGCAAAGGAAGAATCACTGTTGAACTACTGCAAATGTGTCATAAATTTTTAGCCTTCCAAGCTTCTCTTAGCTTATTCTAACTTTGCATTTCATAGTCCTTGTACTGATGTCCTGGTTTTGGCTGGGACAGAATTAGCTTTCTGCATAGCAACTAGTGAGAGGCCATGTTTTGGATTAGTGCTGAGAAGAAGGCTGAGAACACACTGACGTTTATACTTGGTGCAACGACAGCCAAGGACTTTTCAGCTTCATACTTCTCCAGTGTGTGCAGGTGCAGGAGAAGCTAGGAGGGAGCTTAGCCCACAGTTATTGGCTCAGGATTCATCTTTAGGTTTAGCATTGAAACCCAAATTGGGCAATGGTATATTCCATATCATGCACATCATGCCCACTATGAGGATCTATCTGGAAGTTTGCTTTCTCTTGGGGTCGCCTCTTTGTTTGAGTTGTCTCTCTCTCAGTCGGCTCTCGTTCTCTCGGACTCATGGGCTGTTACCTCTTTTCCAGGATTGTACTGGCTTTACTATGCTTGTATTTACATCTGTATGGACTGATAGAATACATACGCAATTTTTGCACCTCCACCCTTAATTTTTGTAAAATGTAGAAAATAGGATCTGCTAGACAAGGTGATTTCATTTATTGAAATAAATTTTGGATCTTTCTTGCAGTATACTTTAGAAATAACAGTGCTAAACAACTGTAAATATGATGTTGGTGTACTATGCTGGGCTAAATTTTACCTTTGTAATGCATGACTTCTTAATGTATGACTAAAGGTATTAGAGTTAAAGAAAGCATGAATATCAATCTCTTTCTGTACTCAAAATGACCCCTGGTTTTATTAGTAATGGAATCTAAGTGACATCATCTTTTGACAGTCATGATCTTTAACCCAGTTTGATCTAAACCAGACTCCTTTGGAATGATATCATGAAGGTAAATCCCTGAAACAAGAGCAAACTGTTTTAGTATAAACCATTTAAGGGTATTAAGTTACTGGGAATGATTTCACTAATTTTTTTTTCTTATAAAAGACAAACAATTTCAAGATTGCAGGTTAACACCAAGACACAACTGAACTTTCAATTTTTTTTGTGTGTGTTGAATTAGATTTAAGCTTCTTAAATACATTATAAGTCTTCATATCTTTTAAAACAGAGTTCAAAAGTCATAGTTGATTATTTCTTAAGTGAACTTTGTGGTACAAACTGTATTATTGTACCTTATTTTATTAAATAACATTGCACTGAAATAAAAAATAAAAAAAAAAAGATTGTAACTATTCTATACAATGAATCATATCCTTTCCACCCTATCCAATCCTAACCCATCTCATCTGCCCTATGAATTCACAGTTCTTTTCAAGAACTGACCATGCTGGGATTGTTCTCCTTTTCTGTCAGATATTGACTAAAAGCTTTAATGAATTAACCAAGGACTTTTGTGTATGTTCTATCTCATGGGATTATTTTAAAAAAATCAAATATTCATAGTAAATTAAAAAATAAAGTTTTTGTTTGACATCAGAAAGATAAGTCCGTGTTGTCCAAATTACTCACTTAAGGAAGGAAAGTTTCTAACAAAAGTTGTGTGATTTGCATCTGTGCCTGATGCAAATTTTTGCACTTGAGTTTTTCCATTTTAAAAAGCCTTTAAATCACTGAGCGGGAAAGAAAATAGTGAATAAAACTTTCCCAATAACAAAACCACACAAATATACATTGAAAAGCTTTGCTTTTACCAAGATTAACATTATCTTTTAGTCAATTGATTAATTTTGTCAATGTTTTTTCCTGAAAACAAATTGTATATAGACAGTACTATAGTGGTATTATTTTGAGCTTAATCCTGATGTTTTTGGTAGCATTACTTTTGTTTTTATCTTTTAGCCAGGTGTTTCCAATAGTTTTGACTGTAAGATAACCCAATAGCCAGTGATTAATGTAGCCATCCTAAAGAATATAAACAATCCCAGAAAGAGAACTCAAAGTTCAAATATGGATGCTAACAGTAATTGCTTTTAACAAGTGCAAGGAAGAAGTGAGAGGAAACCTGGTATTGAATTTTGTGTTGCCAAAGAGAAACTGACCAGCGATAACAGAAGCATCAGAAACACAGAGTGCAGAGAGGTAGCACTTTGCACAGGAAGTATCATGAAACAGCCCATGTCAGCCCAGTAGTAATTGGGCCTTTGAAGTTTCAAATGTGAGAAGAGATGAACATTCATCTTTAAAGTGTGCTGAGTCTCAGGGATTGCTTTTGGTTAAAGTCGGAATGTGCAGTTATTTGAAACCTGACCCTGAGGTCTCTGAAAAGTTTGGCTTAGGTTGTGCTAGAACTGACCTTGTAAATTTAGACAGCTGCTAGACTACTGCTAGGAGCAAATTATTACAGCAATTGTGATTTTCATGACTAGCATAAAAGCAAGGGTCACTTATTTAAGACCTGTGGGGTCAACTTTCACATTTACTACATTGCAGAGGAGTAGAAGTGGCGAAATCTCGCGAGATTAAGGTACCATGAAGAACTTTGAGATTCTGCATAAAGCTAGAAGAAAAAGAAAAAAGCCACCTAAGTACAGGAGGATAGCTCTTGTGAAACATGACTTATTCTGGTGCAAAAAAAATATTACTTAAGAACATTTTATTAAAAAAAAAATTGTATTTACAAAAAAGTATTTAGAGAGAATGTGCCAAATACTAAAAAATATAGCAAACTTTGTGTCCTGATTTTGGCTGGGACAGAGTTAAGTTTCTTCACAGTAGTGTGAGGCTATGTTTCATTTGATTGTTTTGCTTATTTTATTAAAATAAGAAATAGTTCAGTTACAGTGAGTCTTTTAAAAGAGCAAAATGGCATTATCAAAACTCAGTTGATTTTCTTTCTGAGTTTGCTACAGTTGAAAACTGGACACAAGCCTAATATCCAAATCTAGATATGGTTTTATGGTCACTTTTTTTTAAGCCAGCTCTACTGGCCATAGTCTGGATCATCTATCAGAGACTGAAATCAGGTATACAAATTCATTATTTGAAATTTGGAATGGTTGTGATGTGATATACCTTTTTAATTGTTTGTGTGATCTGAATACAGAGGTTTTATTCACATGAAGATATAACGCTAAGAATTATTTCTTCATGAGAGAACGAGGAGAGTGAATACTAGGAACTTGAATACTTGAACTAGGGCGAATAGTTCAAGGAGCGGGTATGCAAGTGGTGTTCTGTTCTATACCTTCTGGGGAGGTGCAGGACATGGGGTGGGCTAGGAAAACACAAGTAATGAATAATTGGCCGAGAGACTGGTGTTGAGACAGGAACTTCGGGTTCTTTGACTATGGGGAGGTTTAATCTTCCCCTGGCCTGTTGTCAATGGATGGAACTCGCCTGTCTCATAGGGGGAAACGAATCCTAGCGCAGGATCTAGCAGGGCTCATTGAGAGAGCTTTCAACTAGATTCGAAGCGGGATGGGGCTGTAAATGGGCTTGCACCAG
>NW_010131097.1:0-14861 GCF_000699245.1 Pterocles gutturalis
TGTCCTGCCTGAGCCCCTGTGTGCTGGCCGGGGTGACCTTGGGTTCTGCTGCCCTTTTTCTGGGTGGCCGCTGTGGCCAGCGGTCACCAGTTTGGGCTCAGCTGCTCCCCGATGCGGTGCTCAGCCCGTCCCCCTTCTCCTTGCAGCCATGCCAACACCCTGCTGGAGCCTGAGGTGGAATTGTTTGAGAAATGGTACCGTGAGATGGAGCCGGATGGCACATTGCTCCAGCTGCCGTCCGGGATGTACAACACCCCGCCGGAGCTGCCGCAGGTGTGTGGCTCCAGGTTACTGGGCCTTTGGGTCTGGCTGTTGCCTTGCTGCGCAGAGCCACGACCCTTCGTCCCTCTGCAGCCCCCCTGACCTCCCGATCTCAGCGCTCATCTGACAGGAGGGCAGCAGGCAGGCTCCTCGCTTTGAAATGTGATGAGGAAAGTCCCCCAACAGCACGCTGCACTTGGGCTTCGCAGCAGTGAGCCCTTAGCCTAGACAGCTGCTTGCAAATTGCTGCTGGTTTTGTCGGTGTAAGAGTTCAGGCTGCCTTGCTGTTCCTGCACTCGGTGTAAATGCCAGGCTGCCTTCTCGTGCCGTCTCTTCCTTGCATGACAGTGCCGCATCCTCCTGAATAGCGAGTGCCGGGGAGATCTGCAATGAGTGAACCCCCCACACAGCATAATTGGAAGTAGGAGTTAAACAAATAGGCAGGCTGGTGCCAGGACAGCAGGAGACTCGCCCAAGGCTGTGCCAGGTCTGTGATGGGTCGCTCTGTTGCTCTCCTCCCTCCTGGAGCAGTTCATGTGGGCTCAGACCTGTGTGCATCCACATGCGGGTACCTCCACGGAGTGCGTGTTGCTCTCTTCTCACTGGAGCTGTGAACAAGCTTTTGGAGCAGATTTTTCCCTCCTGGCCCAAACGGCACCTTTTCATCAGAGGCACGGAGAACAGGAGCTCTAAACCCTTTGCAGTGGAGTTCCTTTCAGCCAGCGCTGGGTTTTAGTGCCTGCCTGAGTCCAAAGCAGCCGCTTCCTGGTCAGTCCCAGACCGAGCCCTTAGAAACTTTGCCTTTGGGCAGGTGAGCACTTGCCCTCTGCAAAGCAGGGGCTGTCTCGCTGTGTCCCCACAGCACTGGGAATTGCCCTTGAGTAGTTTTTCGAGAGCATACTCCAGCCTGCCTGTGCTGCAGTAAGCTCAGCTCCTCAGGCAGTCTGGACACAGGCAGGAGGAGACCCCATCTGTCCTACACAACAATAAGCATCTTCGCTACGAAGAGGTGTTTTACCTGCCTGCATGAAGCTGCCGTGTTGGCTTTAACCCCTAGGCCTGTATTTGCCTGTTGAACAGAAAGTGCTTGTGTAGGAGGGTTTTGTGGGTGGAGGAGAGGACAGATGGGGTCAGCCCAGGTGTGGCCCTGAGATACCTCTGCTCTGGAGAGGCCTTCTTGTCCTTGCTCTAAGCTGGAATCTCACCAACATGACCGTTGAGATGATTTTGGTTTTGAATACAGCAAAATGCAGCAACAGTTGGCCAGCACTGGCTTTCTAACAGCATCTGCGTTGTTTCTTGGTTGTTGCAGACACCTGTCAGGTACAAATCCGAGTTTCACGGTGCGATGGACTATTTTTTAAGCCTGACAGAGGAGCAAAAATGCGAGTTGGTTGAGCGGGAGCTGACTGAGGTGATGGATGAGATCCAGAGGATGAAGGAGGACTCGGAGCAGACCTTGCAGAACCTTGAGGTATGGCTCTCCAGGACCAAGGTGTCAAACAGTCTTGCTACTTTTCATACCCCTTTCAACGTGCCATCCCTCAGGCAGTGAGACAGACTTGCTTGGTGGGGGCCGTTCATAGCAGAGCATTGCTGCGAGTGGTCCTGAGCTGAGTGGAAGCCAGAACTGTCCTCTCACCTCACCTCTTTCTTGAAAGCAAGTACACCAGTAGAGATTGGATGTGCCCAGTCTCCAAAGATGGATCTTATTATGGCAGGAACTAAGAATAATACAGGTGAGGGGAAGATTTTTAGGTAGAGAAGCTCAGATTTGCTGTGTGAGATGAAGTCAATGCTCAAAAGAAAAATCTCCTTTTTGTCAGTTTCTTGAAGGTGTGCCCTTTGCCTTTGTGCCAGACATGTTCTTCATTCTAGCAGCTCCCAGAAGCTCCCTGAGCTGGCTGGGCTCCACGCAGTCCTCTCCAGAGTCTGCCTTTCTGCTGTCTCTGGGATTCTTCACAGCAGGCTCCAAGCCTCCAAGACTGTGTTCCTGCAGCAGGCTCCTTGGGGCTGTATGCTCGCCCTGTGCTGCCTGCTTAGACCTCCTCCTAGCCAAGATTCTCAGGAGCTTTTGGGGAAGGAGAGACCTCTGCATTGTGTTCAGAGCACTGGTGCTGCCTGCAGCGGCCAGGAGAGGGGAAGCAGGCAGCCCATCCCTCTCCTCTGGCCACAGCACATATGCAGTCAACAAAGGGTGTTAATTTGTCTTGTGTTGTCTTAGTCAGAGTGGCAATCTTTGTAGGTCAGGATGGAGTGACAGGTGTTGAAGCTCAGGCATGTGAGAGGTTTTTTGTCTTGTTCTTTTTGAGTCACTGAAGTAGCCGTGCTGTGTGAGCCTGCAGCATGTGCCCTGAGCTGCACAGGATGTAACTCAGTGCTCCCACATGAGAAATGCTCCTCATGCCATCAGAGAGCATGCCTGGTCCTTCCCGGTGTTCTCTGTTCCCAAAGCCATTTGAGTAAGGGAAGTTAGCACCTCTTGACTGCTGTGTGACTTTATTTCTACAGGCAGTCATTGAGGAAGCAGATGTTTGGTGGAATGATGTTAAGAAAGCCATTGGTGACTTTGAGAAAGACATAGTCGGCACCATCTCCAGCAAGAAAGGGAGTATCACAGCTTCTGAGAAGCTGCTGAGATACATGGAGGAGAAGAACCACCAGAGGGTGAGTGCTTCATGGCAAATTTTGTGGCTAGACTGTCATCTGGCAAGTTATGTTGGTTAGGGAAAATCCCATACTCCTGTGTGGCCTACATCATGTTTTCAGACTGTCTCTGGGAGCCTGTTTGGACAGCCCTTGTTGCACTGGACAGTCGGTGACCAGCCTAGGTGCTCCTCATGCTGCTGAGCTGCAGCACAGCTGGGAACACGGAGGCCCTTAGCAGAGCCAGGAAAAGTGCACGGCCATGCCCCCACGCTTGGGGCATGGTGATGCTGAGCAGTGTTTCGTGCTGGGCTCCTTTCTAAGCCAGCAGTGAAGGCTGCAGGGTGGATGAGATGAATGGGAATTGCACCATAAGGAGTGTGGTCTGGGTGCTCTTTCTCCTCCACGGCTCTGCTGTCCCCCTATAATCTGCTCTCTTTCTTTAGGATCTGCTGAGAGAGAGGTTGCGCTTAAAAAATGATCTGCTCAAAGATTACAAGAAGAAGCTGCAGCAGCAGCTCAGGCAGGTGCGTGCAGCAGCTGAGGAGAAGCAAGAACTAGATGGCCCCTTAAGGAATGAAAGGAGTCCAGCCCAGTGCGGACACAGGGCTTGCTCTGTGTAGGGGATGCGTGGCCCTCCTCCTCCTCCCCTTCCTCCTTTGCTCCTGGCCTCGCTGCCTTTGTCAGAGGGCACTGTTGTCTGCCCAGGTTCAGACCTGGCACATGTCTGCATGCATGGTGTGAGACAAGAAGTCTCACAGGGCGGAAGCTGGCAGATCTCTTTGTGCCCTCTGTGCCCTGGAAAAGATGTATGGTGGATCAGAGCAGTTCCCTGGGGACAGGCTGCTGCTGGCATGGCAGGAGCCTCGCCAGAGGGGACCTGTCTGCACTGCTTGGACCCTCGAAGCTAGGGCACAGAGCACAGGCTCAGTGGCACACCATGGCTCGCATTTCTCCCCGAGACCCAAGACCCTGAGAAGATCCTATTCTTTAGGTCTGCTTTCCCCCCAGAGCAAAGCCCTCTTACTTGCGGTGCAGCTTTGATCAGCGCCCTACAGCTCTGCTTTCTTGGGCTTTGCAGAAGGAGCAGATGGGAGAGACACTCGATGAGGTCGACTTGCAGCAGCTGCAGATTAGAAATGCCCAGGACCGGGAGAAGATCGATGAGAAGAATGAGGAGCTGCTGCAGCTAAAACAGACCTCAAGGAAGACTCTCCAAGTCCTCAACTTCTATAAAGTGTGTGAACCTCCCAGCACCTCTGTTTTACATTCCTCCTGTTTCTGAGGGTCACATACAAGCTCTTGCATCCTTCCCTTTCTCAGTTAGATGATGCAGAACACCTCTCTGCCTTCCCACCGATTTAGCAGTTCATTTGGGAGGTTTTCCCAACACACCTACAGCAGCAGTGCCCTCCTTTGTGTTTGTCTGCAGCCTGATGATGGGGTTCATGCTTTGTAGCATGGTTATTTTACACCCCAGGGGAAAATTCCAGTAGGAAAGAGCTTCGGTGTTGTCTTGCACAGGAAAATACATTTTTTACATAACCTGTGAGATTTGACAAGTTGTCATGAGCTGCAGCTGTTACTCTGAGTCTGCTCTTATCAGTGAAAGTGCTTCTCAGCTGGGTGTATTTGCTTCTTTCCAATCAGCCATCCTCTCTAGGTCAGTCCTAAACCCTGTCTGCTGTGCCATAGGCTGTGCTGCAGTGTGACACACAGGACATAGCGAAGCAGTAGCTGCGTGACCAGGGCATGATGCTGCCTTCTGCAGGGGACCAGTGGTGCCACGGAGCTCCTGCTCCGCCAGCTGAGACCAAGCGGGAGGAGTACAGGGGTGACTTTGCAGGTGGCTGGGAGCTGCCGCTGTGCCCACCGATGCTGTCCTTCTCTCATGTTCCAGAGGAAGCTGCAGGACACCATGGCAACATCTGCGTCTCTGATGAAAGATATCTCCCAGAGGAAGGAGCTGCTGGAGAAAACTGAAAGAGAAAGTGCTCTGGTGGAGAAGGTAAGAGAGTGATTTGGGAGACCCAGAGACTTCACTTGGGAGCACTCTTCGGAGGTAGTTTTTGTGGTGTGTTGGATACTGATGCCCATCTGAGGCCAGGCAGTGAGCTGGGTACCTGTGTGCCTTTCTGGGTCTGAGCAAGTCCTGGGGCTTCTGCTGGTGCCAGGCAGGTTTGCAGAACAGGTCACGTTGTGGATTTTGGCCCTGGATCCCCAGGGACCTGCCACTGGCTTCTTGAAATTCTGTTTTCTTGAACTTTTCATCAGCAGTGTCCTCTCCTGGGAGAAGTGACATTGCTGCCATCCCAGTCTGGGGACATGTGGCCTGGCGAGGACACCACAGCTTTGGGAAGTGGTGCCCAGCAGGGATGGAGGCACCAGGGGGTGCATTCCACTGCTCCCCTGCGGAAGGGCAAGGGAGGGGCCGCTAATTTATCCTGCCTCCCTGCTTCCCTGGAAGACTGGCCACCAGCTGTCAGACGGACGTTTCCCCAGGATCACTCTGTCCCTATTCCTCTGGCAGCAACGAGCTGAAGCTGAGAGGGTGAACCGGCAGCTGCGGAAGCAGCTCTCAGACTACAGCGCTCCCCCCGTGCTGAGTTACGTGCAGCAGAAGATGGCTGTTACTGACCTTGGAAACAGCATCAAGGCTTGGGAGAGGAAGGTGGCAATCGCAGAGGTGAGTGACACCGTGCTGGGTGTGCGGGAGCCCAGACTGGGTCTCAGGGGAGCTGCATCGGTGCCTGCCTGCCTACAGCCACCCTGGGGACAGGAGTGCTCGCTCCTGCCCCGCCAGGAAGCTGTGCCAGGAGTTCTTGCGCAGTGGTTTTACTGGTGCCTAGCAGAGCTGGAGGCTCTTCCTGTTTACAGAGCAGCAATTGCTCTCTACCCCAAGGATATAGAGGCTGAATTTGAATGACTGAGCTCAGAGGGGAAGCCAAGGCAAGGACACAGCTTGTAATTTGACAGGAAGCACCATCGGGCTGTTGCTATACTGAAACTTGTTGTGTGGGTAAGGAGAAGGGGATGTATGGCAGCCCGATACCTTTCCGGCTCTGCATATGTAACCTGCACCTGCCTTTTCCAGTGCCACTGGTGGCTCACCAGTGTTTGTAGTCCTCTTTGATGATACTCACTTGTATCTTGACCCTTCTCTGGTAAGGAGAGGCTAGCCAAGATCCAAACATGAGTTCATTGCAAAGTTGCAAGAACATCTTTGACTCTTTGCTTGTCCCAACTCCTGGGAGGAGATGGAGAGGTAACACAGAGGAGTATACTCAAAGCCTGAGGGTAGCAGAACACGTCTGTACCCCTGTCCCGTGCAGGATGTCTGTGCACACGGCAGTGTGGGGAGAGAAGTGGTTGGGTTGGATGAGATGGATAGTGTTGGTTCTGTACCTTGACATGCTGCTCGTCTTCGAGCAGAGATGGGCTTAGCTGTGGCTGGGACGGGGAAGGCTCTGGGCTTGACACTGTCCAGCACTTAGCCCCCCAGCACCCAAGTCAGCAATGGACAGGGCTTGTGTGGTCCAGCCTTTCTCAGAACTGTGTGGATTTTGGCTTGGCCCATCAGTTCCTGGGATAAGAGTGAAGCTATAAACCTATCTTCTTTGCCGGTCCCTCTGTGGCAGAGCATGTCCAGCACCCCTACTGCCATGCAAGGGGCTGTAGGTTTCTATACAGTGCTGTTGGGTGGGGTCTCCAGGCTTCCTGTGGCGTTCAGGGCAGAAACCAAAGGTAGTGTAGACCTGCAGGAGCTCTCCTCAGCATGCTACAGCGAGCAGCGATCACAGGTGGGAGCAGGGGACACTGAGGGGCAAGCACTACAGCAGCTCAGGCCAGGCTAGACTCTAGCCTTGCAGCTTTCTCCGCAACATATCTCTGCTGTCTGAACATATTAAGGCCTTCTCCTTTCTCATCTTGCAGATGTCCTTGCAAGGCTGCCGCAGAGCGTGGAACCAGCTCAGGATGTCTGGTAACCAGCACTAGGCTTGTCTGGTGCTGCGAGGTGGGCAGTGGAAGATGCAGAAGGAGCCAACCCTGTGGGGAAGTTTGCTGTCAACGAGGTAAACGTAGCACCTTTCAAGCTGCAATGAGATGAAACCACTTCTGCGTGAAATGTTAAATAAACCCATGGCTCTGTTGTGAGGCCATCTCTTATGTCTGTCCCAGCACGTGCTGGCTCCCACCAGGCTCTGCTGCCTGGCCCCTCTGCAGGCCCTGCCAGCTCTGCTCGGGGTGCTCCCCTCTCCCTCCATCACCACAAGCAGTTATTCTCTGGTGATCAAATGTGACACATTCACAGGAATTGTCCTTTCTCTCCAGGCAAGCCCTGGTGATCACTTAATGCAGGAGGAACCAGAGGGGATTCCCTGGAAGTTCAGCATCTCTGAGCATGCACTGAAGAGAGCGGAGCAGTGTGAGCATATAGAGCAAATCATTTCAACATGGCATGCGTGAACCAAGCAGGCTTTCTGATCGCAAAAGGACATTTCATTTACCTAAAGAAACAAAAGAGCCAGGAGGGAGCAGCTACCCCTTTCCCAAGCACTTGGGGCAAATGTGAGTGTCCACTGGAGACGGGAAGCATTTTCCCACTGCAGGAGTTGTAAATCATCTCAGGTGGCCCAAGATTAGTTCAGGTCTGTTTTTCCCTTCTTGGGGTTGAAACCATCTCCCTGAAATATCCTCTCTGCTGGTCTGGAAGCCTCTTCCCAGTCTTTGGGTGGAGCCTGCACATCAGCTTGCGCGCTGACTCGCGTGGGGAATGCGGGAGGTCCTGTCCTCTTGGTGGTGGCCAAGATCCAGTCACTGTCGTGAGACACTGGGGTGTACAGGAACGGTCCATAGCATCTCATGCCGCCCTCACTGAGAATGCCTTTCAGGACCCATTTCTCAGTCCCTCTAACCTGGCACGTGACGGGGTTGCCAGCATCACCCTTTGGACAGACAAAAAAGGCAGGGTTGTGTGTCAGCAGTGTCCCTCCTGCCAGCGCGCTCAGGGGCTGTGGACTTCACCGGGCTGAGAGGAGGGCAGATCACAAAGTTTGGTCCTTTGTCGTCCCTGGCAGCAAAGCACCACTGGTTCAGGGGGCTGGCTGCCTTTGGGCTGACTGTGTCCCTGTGCACCCCAGAAGAAGTGACTGGCATCGCTCCCTGTGGCTGTCCTTACCCCCATCAGCCCAGCCCCACGCCTCATCCTTTGGTACGTACCACAAGGAACCCCTCTCAGTTTTGCCTCCTGAGCATCTTTGGCCCTGGCCACATCAAACACCCTTGGAGGCCCCGGCAGCAGGAGGGGTCCAGGGACCAGGAGCAGTGCCCCCAGTCACCCCACAGCTCATGCAGAGATGGGTGTCACATGTTCAAACACTCTTCCATGCCTGCTGTCTGCAAGCTGTGCGGAAGGGATCTTTTCCTGTTAGGACTAAGCAGGAGAAGGTTTTGGCTGCTCGAGCAGCCTGGAGCTGGAGGTAAGGTGAATGGGGAGGAGGTGGTTTGCCTAAATGTCTGCCTGGCCTGGGTTGGCGTTCTGTCCCTTACCAAACAGCTGCCACTTTGTCAGTGTCCCTGTGGCTGCAGCACATGGTTGCAGCAATCCTTTTCCGTGGGCAGGGATCCATGTCCACCACAGAGAGCATCCTCAGGATGGCCTGGCCAAGGGACCACCGTGAGCCTGTGGCTCTGAGCAGCCCCTGGCCTCCAAAAAACAGGGACAGGTGACCAGTGGGTGCTTCTTCCTCCCAGGACAAGCCCTGTTCCCCTTCCTCCCATTGGGGCTGTTGGCAGGAGGGAGCAGGAAGGTGGCTCTCTGCCCTGCCAGGGTTTGCCCGCGGTTGGATGGATCCAGCCCCAGACCCAGCAGGTCTGGGGGAGGTCTGAGGCAGAGAGGCTCCCATGGGGGAAGCAGATGGGCTGTATCCCAGTCAAATACTGGGACTGGTCCGCCCATCACCTCTTCATGGCGCTCAGCCTCACTGAGACCAGCACCTGCTGCCTGTGGGGTTTCGACGGAGAGGATGGGGTGCAAGGAAAACCCTGGGGCAAACTCTGCCCGCCCCTGCCCTGACTGAAGGATGCTTGCCCAGCTGCTGGGCAGCAGGAACACCCTCCTGCGCACTGGGAGGTGGTGTTATTCTCTGATGATTCCCAGGTCTTGCCCGGGGCGGTGCGGGTCCCCTTGCAGGACATGGACCCATTCTGCAGACGGGATGCGGTGCTGAGGATCCAGTGCTCACTCAGGATGGAGCTGAAGGCTAGGAGGTTTCTCTGCATGTCCTGCAGTGCCACCACCCACAGGAACTGGTCCATGGCCACAAACTCCTGCACTGGTCTCCAGGGGGATGGGCTGGCCTGGATCCCGCAGGCTGCGGGGAAACGGGGTGGATTGCTGGGTGTACTGGGTCCCATGCTCCCCCACTGCCCCCCTCTTCCCTCTGATGCCCTCTTGTCCCTCGCTGTGGCTGTCCCGAGATTTGACCTTGCCTGGGACTGATGCCCACGCTCACTGTGGGGCCACGGCGGCATGGCGTGCAGCGCAGGAGGGTTGGATCACGCCACCTCTCTCACCTGGTGCCAGGGCAGCACAGAGACACAGAAGCGTGAGGCTTCGCACTGCCCCACCTGGTTAAAGAGCTGGGCTGGGGGAGTAGGGCTCCCTTCCCCAAAGGACCAGCTGCCTCCTTGCCCCTGCTGCTGGGAGACGAGCACCTCTTGCAAGGAACTACAGCCTCCCAGCAGCCTGGCCACAACCTCAGCACTAATGAGTTTTAAGCCCCATGGATAACGAAGCCAGCCTGACTCTGCACAGACACAAAGCCTGAAGCCTGTCTCCAGCACTGCCCATTGCGAGCCAAACACGGCGCTTCTGTGAGCTTGCACAAAGCCTCTCTTGTGCAGAAGGAGATCCAGCCAAACAAGATCTCCTCTGCCTGTCTCCTGGCGCTCCATCATTTATTTGCTGGATTGTTCCCATTACCAAGGAAAAATTTACCAAGTTAAAGCATTTGATAAAAATCTATTGACTGCAGTAAAAAACCAACCCAGCCAAACCAGTCTGTACAGCGTGACATCCACAGCCTTTGAAACACCTTCCTTCAGCTTACCACCTAGAAAAACAAACGTCGTGTGGCACCGGCAGCACCACCAGTGGGAAGGCTTTGATGAGAGACAAAGTGCAGGGAGGTGTTTGAGAGCTGGGTGCTGCTTCCTTCCCCAAGCCTGCTTCCCTGTGGTGTAACATGGCTGTTAAGCCATCTCCTTGGCGTTTTGTGCTGCTTCTTTTGTGTTTCCAGCTCGCGCTGCTCCCCTTGCTGCCAGCCTTAGCGCTAAGATCCTGACTCCTGGTGACAGCCCAGCAGGCATGATGCCTGCCCCTTGTCTCTGCTGAGGAACTCTGCGAGAAAACAACTTTTGGCCACTGGTGCCTTCAAATCTTGCAGGTAGGATTTGTCTCCAAGACAAGATTTGAACCACCTGTGAGTAACCCCGTAAGATTTCCAGTGCTGCAATGGATGGTTTTGGTTCGGTGCTGGAGGTGGCACCTGGAATGGAGGCTCTGGTGGTGGAGGCGTCCACAGCCTGGATGAGTCAGGTCCCAGCACACATGGCAGGATGAGGCCACTAGCATGTTCCTCTTGGCTGAATGAATTTCAGCAGACAGTGAGCACGTGTGAGCAAACCCATCTCACACCCAGAGACAATGGATGGTGTTTGCCATCCTCAGAGAAGGTGGCCTGGGACTGTGTGGCCAGTGGCCAATGACTGCGGGCAAGTAGAGCTGTTGTGCAGGAGATCTGTGGTGTGGCTTACTTAGCCAGCTCCAAGTCTTGACTACATCTCTGGATGGGGACCTTGCTTTCTGATCAACGCACACACGGAGACTGTGGAGGGTGTTGCCCGCAGCGGCTGTGGCGGGACACGGTTCCCTGGCATGACCCTGGCGCGTGGGCTGAGGCAGCTCAGAGGAGCCATTTGGCTGGAGTCTGCATGGAGCAGCCTGGTGATGGAGAGGGCAACAAGGGACGCAGGAAACATTTTGTGAATTGGTTCAATACCTTTTGAAGGACACTGGAATCTGTGGACCCTTAAAATCCCTTCCAGTCCTGGCCCACGTGAAACCCCTCCCTCCCAAGAAGAGCAGAGGACAGCAAATAAAAAGAGAGGGAAGGTATTAAGAAAGCCAAGGCAGAAGAGGAAGTGTCCAAGGCCTTTGTTTGACATTATAACAATGGTGCAAAGAGCTGATCCAGGATAAACCCACCTCGTGGCTCCGAGTTGTCTACTCATGTCCATGGGCTAATGTTTCCCTGGGAGTCTTTATGCCAGATCTGGTACAAGCCACCCTTTGGCCACTTACTCATGAGAAGTGACCAAGACACAGATCCCTGCAGCTCTCACAACTCTGCTCACCTTCACCACAGCCAGACATCAACCTCCAATTCTTTATTTTTCTCTCTGTAGCCAGATGGGAGTTTTACAGCCTTGGTAGATGCTTCCATACCAAGGATAAGGGTCCTTCAAACCTGGGGTTGTATTGCCAGCTGGTTTGTGTAGAAGGGAAGGCAGAAAGTAGAGGGCAACTAGGTCCTGGGAAGAGGAGAGAACAAACGATCTCCAAGCTAGTTCCTTCTAGGAGTGTAGTTGTAGTCCTGGAAGTACAGCAGCACTGTTAGAGGAGGGCCCAGGACTAGGGTGATCCCACACGAGCCACCAAAAAGCCATTGCCAGAGGCAGGAGGGTTAGGCTGGATATTAGAAAAATTTCTTCACTGCAAGAGTGATCAGGCATTGGAACAGGCTGCCCAGGGCAGTGGTGGAGTCACCATCCCTGGAGGGGGTCAACAAACGTGTAGATGTGGTGCTGAGGGACATGGGTTAGTGGGTTGGGTGGTGTTGGGTTGACGGTTGGACTTGATGATCCTTGAGGTCTTTTCCAGCCTTAATGATTCTGTTCTATTCAGGACAGTGAGATCTGTCAGGAAAAGCAAACAGCCGTCACTAGCAGAAGCGGGTCAGTCGGTAATACCATCTCTAAGGGATGTGCATGCCCTTAACTGGAGGACAGACTGATACTGAATGAGCTTTTCTATTAAAAGGATGATGACTCAATTTATTTCTGAAAGGTGCCCTTGCCAAAGGGCTCTGTGTCTGTGTGCTTCATAATAAAACAATTAAAAAAACCCCATTAATGCTAAAATCTTACCAGGCTAGCACAGAAAGGAGAAGGAAAGGGTCTTTCCCTTCTCACAGAGCCAAGAGCTGACAAACTGACTGGCATTGTGGGAATGGGAAGAGTTTGAAATTATTTTTAAAGTCTGGAAGGGATTAGATGGGAAGGATTACAGATAGCCACAGGTTTCGCACTCAGGAATCATTGCTGTTTGACAGATCATTACAGTAAGGAAATCTGTCCCCAGACAATGCTCAAAAGCTTTCAAATTAGTGGCAGGCTCACTGTGGATTCGCTGACCCCATCCACCTGCACTGGGCTGGGTACAAACCCCAGCCCCGGCTCTGGCCTCACTCGCTGAGACTGGGAGTTCAGGTATAGAATCACAGGGTGGTTTGGGCTGGAAGGGACCCTAGAGACCACCCAGTTCCACCTCCTGCCATGGGCAGGGACCCCTCCCACTAGCCCAGGTTGCCCAAAGCCTCATCCAGCCTGGCCTTGAACCCCTCCAGGGATGGGGCATCCACAGCTTCTCTGGGCAACCTGGGCCACTGCTTCACCACCCGCACAGTGAAAAATTTCCTCCTAATATCCAACCTAAATCTCCCATCTCTTAGTTTAAAGCCATTCCCCCTGATTCTGTCACTATCGCCCCCTGTAACAGTCGCTCCCCCTCCTGTTTACAGGCTCCCTTCAAGCACTGGAAGGCCGCAATGAGGTCTCCCTGGAGCCTTCTCTTCTCCAAGCTGAACAAGCCCAGTTCCCTCAACCTTTGTTCATAGGAGAGGTGCTCCAGCCCTCTGATCATCTTTGTGGCCTCCTCTGGACCTGTTCCAAGAGCTCCACATCTTTCTTGTGCTGGGGACCCCAGGCCTGGACACAGCACTCCAGATGGGGTCTCACAAGAGCAGAGTAGGGGGTAACAATCGCCTCCCTCTCCCTGCTGGCCACCCCTTTTTTTAACGCAGCCCAGGACATCATTGGCCTTCCGGGCTGTGAGTGCACACCGCTGCCACTAATATGCAGATGGGACTCCAAAGAGCCGGGATTCTCATCATACATGTGCTTCCCCAGCTGGGTTTCATCTGACTCCCTTTGCTGCTGCCTGCCTTTCAAGCTGTGCCATCAGAATGCCAACAAAAGCGAGACCTTTCGCTGTGTGACGGCTGGGCTGCTGTATCCATTGACGGGTTTGCTGAGAGCACAGGCAGTGATGCTGTCAAGCAAAAGAAGTGAGAGGACCTTGCTGAACTATAAATCTTACAGTGAAGGTCTGGCAGGTCTTTTCTGTCTGCAATTCACCTAGCTCTTTCCTTAGCTCTAGCTCAGTTTCTTCCTTTATTCTGCCTGAGGTATGCAGCAGAGGACCCTGCCCAGCCCCGCAAAGGGCAACCCCCTTCCCAGTGCTGCTGTTTGATTTTATTGGCATTTTCCCCTTGTCTGAAGGATTTTCCTTCACTCTTATCACTTTCCTTATTACTCTTCTAATCATGTCAAGTTCTCAGTACCTCTTCTTTTTTGCTTCCTTGCACTTTTGCAGCATTTAACCTTTTTAATTTTTTTTTTTTTTTAATTTCTGCCAGGATATCCCAGGCTCTAACAATGGCTGTTAAAGTCATTTTCCAAATGGGTAGTTTGAGTGTGTCATGGCATTAGCCTCCCATGCCTTACAACACATGCCTTGTGTTAAAGGTGCACTTTCTGTCCCTCTGCTTTTTTTTTTTTTTTTTTTTTTTTTTGGACAATGCCAAGATCATCGCAGAAGACTGCAAAACCCTTCAGTATATTCTTACGAGCTATCAGGCACATCAACACTGTGAGGTGCAGACAGTGCTGTGCCTTCCCCCCATGCCCAAAGCCTGCCAGACACGCACCAGTTCCAGTTAGTCCTGTGTTACAGGGCACTGAGCTCAAGCTTCTATCACCTCTTGGCTCAGACTGGCTCCAACTTCAAAGTTTGCCCTGCTTTGGGTAGGATGCTGAGCCCAGGGACCTCCAAATTGTTCTGTGATTCATTGCCACACTTCCCTGGCTGTGTGATTCCCGGGCAGAAAGTGGCTTCTGTACACGCTCAGGTTATTCGATGAACATTCTCAAAAGAAGACTCAAAAAATCACCCAGGCAACTCCTGTCCAATCCAGAGATGTGTTAGGAGAATGACTGTGAATTCCCTGGAGTTCAAAGCCCAAAGGCCCAATACCTCCATTTGCTTTTCCTGTGAAACTATTTCTAAAGTGTGTTTTATGCTATTTCTTATTCCCCTGTTTGTATCACCAATTCTGATATCCAAGTAGTATTTTTTAATCTTCTATAAGTGTTCAAGCTAGGAGAGTAATATTGGTCTAGTTCATGATAACTGAAGTGTTACAACTTTTGTATGCAGGTGAGGTTCGAGCTGATAGTACTCATCATGTTTAATGCGCAAGACGTCCTGGGAAGATGTTTGTCATTATCCAGTTCACTTAATGAGGGCTTTTCTACTTAAAAGAACAAATTGCACACAGGTTTTGCCGTCACCACAGGGCATTCTCCCTCATTCACGCCTGGAGAAGGGGGCTGAGGAACAGGAGCAGAGACCAAAGCTGTGTTAGTGAGCCTTGTTCCCTTAAGGGCTCTGTGTTTCTCGTGCTCTCAGTTCCAAAGTTCACAGAATCACTGAATGGTTGGGGCTGGAAGGGACATTAAAGATTGAGCCCATGGGCAGGGACACCTCCCACTAGCCCAGGTTGCCCAAAGCCTCATCCAGCCTGGCCTTGAACCCCTCCAGGGATGGGGCA
>NW_010131097.1:15137-38503 GCF_000699245.1 Pterocles gutturalis
CTGGCCCCGCTCCAGCAGCTCCGTGTCTGTCCTGTGCTGAGGACCCCAGAGCTGGATGCAGTAAAATTCTTTCCTTACACACCATGGACCCATATGCTTTGCAATTTACTCTTAGTACCTTGCCCTCTATTGGTCTGTGAACTTACTTCTTTCTGAACCATTTTTGTATGTCATGCTTTATATTAATGTCATATTTAAAAGCATGTCATGGTGTTTGTCCTGCAAATGGATATTTCCAATCAAGCCGAGGTAAATCTCTGTATAAGAACAGTTGCTCTGGAAAGGGCACATTTATATTAGATTATATTCAAACTGTGCTGAAGGAGTGGAATTGAAACAAGAGGGAAATATTATTTTTATTGCCTGTTTCTCCTATAAGTGGCAAATCATTTCATCTGTCTCGTTTGGGTTTGTTTTTATTTTTTTTTTAATTATTGGTACTTTCACTCCTGCCTCAATTGTCTTGCAGAATTGCTGCAATTTGGAGAATGGCAATTTCACCCAAATTGGTGGCTTTCTGTCTTTCACCTCTTGCAAAAAGAGTCTTCTCCTGCTTCGTCTGGAATAAGACATGGCTTAGGTCTGTTAAGAACTGTAAATCAGTTTTCAATCCAGAACACAGATTAGCTGGTGCAGGTCTGATTTGACAGATCTCTAGCGTGACTGAATGCTGGCTTGGAATTTAACAGGCCAGGTTCAGTGGGTAACACATGCTCAGCAAAAGCAAGATAAGGCTTTCAGAAAGCAAAGTCACAGCCCTTGTGTATCTCACATTTAGGATTGTCATTTCCATTGCTGAAGAGGAGACAGTAAACATTACAGACATGTGACAATGACCATGCCTAAATGACTGCAACTGATATACTTTGTTCACAGGAGGAGTAAGCATTAACTTTTGCTTTCGCTACTGTTTCTTCAGAAACAGACACTTGGTTCACACAAGTAAGGTATGGACAAGATCCAAAAATACCAAATCCTGACTTGTTTTAGCTGAGCGAATAATCCTGCACCTAGCACTATTTTAGCCTGTTTCTTGCTCCTGTCAGCATCCCCATACAAGGAGATGCAGCTGCTAAAAAAAGTACCAGAAGACCCTAAATGGAGTTTATATTTTTAGCCCTTTGCTGGATTTTCTATAATGTGAGCTCCTTTTCCAATGCAATTGGCTAAGAAAAGCTCAGCAACTTGGTACCACTAACAGATGACAGGGAGTCAGCAGCTAAACAAAAATCAGTGTATGTCCAACCACTGACTAGAGCTAAACTCATTTCAGAACCCTGCTGTACTGCACATTGAGAAAAAAAACACCTCTGATTGATTGATTGAAGAAAAGGTTAAAAAAAAAAAAAAGTGAGACAACACTTTCTCAAAAATTCATTTTGCTTACCCTTGTTGTCTGTTTGGTTTTGAAATGTTTATTTCATTTTCAAACGAACAGTTGTATTATCCTTTTATACTTTAGCCAGTAAAACTCCATTAATATATGTTAATATTATTTGAACATATATGTAGAGGCATGTATTATGTATTTCTACATTCTTTAGATACATATTTACCACATATATCACAAATTATTCTATTGAAAAAATAAAATTAGAAAGTTCATGGCACAGAAGTTATAATGTGGGTTTCCACAGAGAACAGGAATATGTACTGACCTAAAAGGGAAACAGGATCTGCAGTGCATTAAAAGAATGGGGTTTGACCTGAGCTAGATAGATAGATATGGATATTTATGTAAGACGTGATATTAATACAGTTGATTTTGATCTCTCAAGTAGTGCCACATTACTCAAGAATACAGCCCTTTGCTTTCAAACATCATTAAAAACATTGTAAAACATTCAAACCTGTAAATGTTGATATTGTAGTATTACTTTATATGAAAAATAAAAATCAGCTACACATGCAGCAGGTGACATGCCAGGGCAGGGTCTGGGTCAGCCCTGCCCTGCTCCCTGATGGTGGTGGCAGCGGTGCAGGGAAGACACAGGACAGGAAAGGCGGTGCCAAGGCAGCGCTGGCCAGCGGGACACTGCACAGCACATTTTAGGCTGTGTCATTGTTGTTTGCTCATTTTCCAAGGTGCATTGAGGAGCTCTATGTCCTTCCCATATCCTCTAAGCCAAAAAGATATCAAGTGTTAGAGCGTCTGCTCTCCGGGGATGTTCAGTAATGAAGCGCTCTCCAGCTGGCTGCCAATGACTAATTTTTAAAAATAACTCAAACATAGGAGGTTACAGAATCTATTAACCCCAGGATGTGCTATTATCCCTAGAAAAACAAACAATTTTATGAGCTAAATTATAGCTTTGACAACAATATATTTTAGAAAATAGTGAACTGGACCCTAAAAGTCATGAAGCTGGCTTAGAAGTCAGATTTTTTTTTCAGCAAATCATAGATTTAAAAAAAAATATTCTTCTTATGTCTAATTCTTAAGAATTTTTAAATTTTAAAGAAGTACTAATTTTTCTTTCTCCTACTGAAACATGGCTCCAGAGCTGGGGCTGTAAGGAGGACAGCAAATATTGCAAGATGAAAACATGCCACAGTCTTCTAAATCCTGTTAGTTATTATTAAGACAGTATAAATTAAATGTAAGTTTCTGATTCAGACACAGCATCTAAGAGACCTGCAAGATTACAATCCCCAGAGGATAATCAGGAGATGCTTTGTTTGGACCCTTCACCCTCTTTCACTGCTGAAAGCGTTGTCAGGAAGATGAAACTTTTCTATTCTGGCAGAGTCAATGACAAGGCAATGTGTGCTGGTACCTCTCATCTAGGAGACGTTTGTCACTTTGACCAACCATTCCAGTTCTCTCAGACTGCCACAGCTTTAAAAGGGAAACTGGGACTGGTGCCACGTCAATGACAGACTCTAAATCTTCAGCCCAACAGTGCGCTCTGCAGCGACAGCACTGAGCATGCATTGCAGGGCAGGCAGCCATCAGCCAGGTGCAGAGGCTCTGGAGAGGCATCTCCTCTTGTTCTCCTGGGAAACACCTACAGCTAGCAGCTAGTCTCCATAACACTTCCCAGCACCTGATTTTGCTGAAATCTCAAGCTGACAGGTTTTAGGGGCTTTCTCTTGGTACCCAGGACTTCAGTCACGCTTTCATAACTAAGCCTCGTGTGCCTTCATGGCTGTCAAGGACCAAAAATTATTTATCAGCTTTAAGTTATGTGATTTATCACAGGAAGAGTTTCAGCTGTGCTGTGATAACCAGCCCACATGCAATTTGATTTTTTAACGCACCTTTACCTCCCCCATGGGGAAGGATGTCCATCCAGTAGGATAGGTGCGTGTTTTCTCTGGAGCTATGTAATGAAGCCTGGTTTTACTCCTCCTCTTCTTGCAGGAACGCAGACTCACTCTTCAGTTGTGGTCCAGGTGGAATTCCCCAGCCCACAGATGGCTAGACAGGTACGACACCGGCTTCTGCACGCTCTGCTTAACGTGCTCTGTGTTTGAAAGATGAAATATTGCTGCTGGGAAATCAATAACATTAATCATCATCTTTTTTAAGGATTAACTTGCTAGGGGTATGTCTGTCTGTCTCCCGTATGGCTCCGAAAGTTTGTCTGGCTTGAAATTGAACTTGGAGGCATTGTAATTAAACCTTGACATTGGAGGTAATTAATGAGCAAGCTTTAGATTTTAGCATAGACTCAAAGGAACAGCAGGGTGCTGACAGAAATGAAATAACTTTGTTAATTTAAAAACATCAAACTTTCTGTAAGCATGTAGTTTGTGCTGCTGAGAACAAGCTCTTCAGAAGTAGCACTGTAGCCCCAGCAATCTAAATCTTGGCCCTTCTCTAAGGAGGGATCAAAGAGGGGAGTCCCACTGCAGGAAACTGAGGGCAGGGGTTAATATTCCCCACCAGGGAATAATTGTATATCACCAGCTCTGCTCCTTCACCCCAAAATCTTGGGAAGGTCCAGGAAGCCCAGGCAATGAGCATCCCCAGGAGCTGTCTAGGAAGGAGGCAGATTCCAAACCACTGCTTAATATTTCAGCTGGAAACTGGATCTTATTTACATCTATAAATAGCCAAAATATGTTTCTTTCCATCAAGTGCCTCTGGGAGGCTGTTCATTGTCACATGCAGACTCAAACAGGTAAACAATTTTTAGCCCCCAAAAAATTAGCCTCCAGCAGAGAGACACAGTCCCCTGTCACCCAGTGACAGCCAGCGAGTAGGTACACAAGTCAGAATTGTTGCTGGTTTACTGCTTGAGCAGGGTTGAAGAGGCAGCACTGTAAGTAGCGAGCCATTTAAGTGAAGAGGTCGGGATTGGCAGCATCTGGGACATGCTGATGCTGACTCACCCCCTACAAAGTCACAAGCATTTTGTGGAGGACCCTTCTGTCAATCTCTTGGTGAGAAGAGCTTTTTCTCAGCTTAAAAATGTAGTTCATAAAAGCAGGCTCCTGAGGCCAAATAAATGGCCTCAGATATTTTCACAGCATCCAATAAGTACTCAGCAGAAGCAAGCTGCTTGTTCTCAGTGCCCTCAGTATGGAGAGAGAGCCTAACTTAAGTTCTCCTCCTCCTGTATTGATAGATTTAATGATGTGTGCAGAGTAAAAGATGCAAAGGAGGGGTTAAAACAGATCCTGTATTGAAGCACACGGGTCTGGGCAGCGTGTGAAGGTTTAGACTTCATTTCAGGCAGCAGTTCAGAACAGCCTCCTCCCTGGTTCCACCACTCAATGCTGAGGTCCCAGAAACGAACTGTTGGCGCAAGTCACCTCAAGCATTGTGCAAGACGCTCCCCTCACTTATTTGTGTGGGCATTAGGAGCAACTCCTTCAGCTTTGGTGGGCTGATGGATGTAAACCTCATTATCTCGCTCTGTGTGATTAATCCTGATGTTAATGACTAGCAGTGCACTGGGAACAATTTATCAGGCTTCTTCCCATTTTTCTGCGCTCTGTAAGCACACACGTCTACAAGCCCTTACTGCATCACGGTTATGACAAGTGGCAGGCCCAGCTGGCTGCATTCCTTCTCTCGGCGTGTTTCGGTGAGGTAGGTCACAGTAGCAGCCATCCTGGTCATAGCTGTGACCTCTGGTTCACATAAACTCACAGCTTGATGTGAAGCAGCTAAGATTTTGAGATTTGCTCTAGTTGCCTACAGATCCCAGCCTAAGCTGGGTTCCACGTGCTGAGACCAGCATCTAGACCAAAAGAATAAGGTTTGGTGTTGTGAGTTAGCTAGCAAATGGTTTTAAAGACTGATGTGAGTTCTAGTGAGAGGAGTCACGTTGCAAAATAACACTCGCGCCCCATGAACTGATTAGATTAGCACTCCAGCACGCTTGTATTAGCAGCGCTGAGTGGCCGGGTCCCCACTGCATTAGTAGCTTGAGTGCTTGCAGTTCTTGACCTTCCGCCCATGCTGAATATCTGCCAGCCTGGGTTCAAAGTAAGCTTTGGATTAACCTAGAAATACCAATGGTTAGAGAAGAGACTTTTAGCTGACCTTTGAAGAAAATTTTTAGTTTCCCAGAACCTAGGAAACAGCGGCTAGGAAACAGCGTGGGGTCAGTCAAAAAGTAAGTATGCCTGGGGGAAAGTGGCACTGCAGCAATTCAGCAAACGTGAATAGGCTGTACCAGACTTTGCCTCCCACTGCAAAGGATCCAGTACTCAACAGGCAGAGTTGTTCGTAAAAGTATCAGTGCACTGCATCTTGGCCCTGGCCAGCTTTCTGTCACAGGCCATTGAGTATGACCCTGTCCTACACTGCAAACCGTTGCATTAGTCATTGGATGCTCCATCAGCCATTGGTGTCTTTGGGCATCCTGCAGCTTTGCAGGTGGTACAACAGCCCAGTTCCCACAGGGATTAGGGATATGTTTACACAAGAAAATTTAGGGAGCGCTCATAACCTCACATTGATGAGGCAGGATACCTGGATGTAGGCGGGGACGAAGGCAGAAACTGGAAGAGCCATCAGTCTGCATGGCATCTCCTCCTCCTAGGACAGAAGAATTTGTAGCACAGATTACACCATCACTTAAACCAAGAACACTGCTTTGTGACTTCTAGCTGTGGCTCTGTGGAAGCCTTGGGAAGCCAGTTGGTGCCCCAATCCAAGGCAGAGACTGGAGTGTTAAGGAGAATTCTCTTTGTATGCTCCTGATCCTTGCTGTTGAGACCAAAGTGATGGGACCATCAGAAAAACAGGTTAACAAAGCTAGAAAAATCATATTGGGGACAGCTGCTGGGAGACTGCCACGGGAAGAACACAAAATAATTATTTGTATTAACACAGCTACAAAGCTTTTCTTCTGCAGATTCCAAATCACCTTGAAAAGTTACAGCCTGTCACAGAGAAGGGAAAACTTACACCCAGAGATGCAAAGGGTCATCTAGCAGGCTATAAAATGAGACAGGCAGCACCCCTGATCCCAGTGTCTTCCCTTTCCTTTCTTTACACTGAGCAGGCACTGGAATTGTCATCTATGGGGTAGATGCTGTGTTTAAGGAGATGAGGATAAGTACAGACAGGGTAAAGTGAGCCATTTCTGCGGTACATAAGCACTAAGGTAGTTGCAGAGGCAGTTAGGAGAATAAAGTGGTGGAGGTCAGCCATAACCTTCCTATAATGTTAGATGCTGAGAACTGAATCCCAGCAGTCCTTGTTACATATGACAACTGAATCCCTGGGTTTTAACATGAAACAAAAAACCAATACCTGTTGAAATAGCACCAACATGAGATGAAAGAGAAATATCTGCAAAGAAAACAAGAAGAGACTTCAAAGCCCTTCACTGATTCCCTCACACTAAAGTCACCATGTCCCGAGGCATCACTCCGTAACTCGTCTAATCTGTGTTTAGATACCACAACCACCGCAATGTCTCCAAGTGCAATTAACTGACACTGGAATTGCTTATGCTGCAGCCATCCTGCAGAAGTCTCAGAGGCTGGCGCGTGTCCAAGCACATTACTCACTCTAACACAAGATGTCAACATCTTAGTGCAAGGACTCTTCTCATTGTCAGTGTTTCTGAACGTTCACCATGCATGCTGCCTGCACTGACAATGGACCATGCTCGGCCTTGCCTGGCTGGCCTGGTGGATCTGTGATGAGCTGCTAGATCACAGGGCTTGATTTGGTCTGCTTCATTGGCAGGAGGTGAAAGAGTCCCACACACTTCATAGCACCTCTATGAATTGCCAGATCCTTCCAGATCCCGTTTAAAGGTTAATCCATGAGGATCAAATAGTAACTTCCATTCAAATATCCTAAAAAAGGGGAGAGGCATTAGAAACGACTGTGTGAAACCCCCACAATTAGCAAAAATACCAGTGTGATGTCTGAAATTTTCAGTGTAATTGCATCACTGTTGGACTTACTCAAGGAAAGCAACCACACACAGCTCTGGTGATTGCTGCATTTTTAGCAGAGTGCACATACAGTGTGTAGGACATTTGTTTACTCCTCCAGGGCCCCACAGAGTTAAGAAAATAGTTTTGTAATATCAGAAATAGCTTCCTGCTTTTTGTCAAACATCAGGAGAAATATGCCTGTGTGCTAGGGCAGTGTTTGACACACAATTGTAACATCAGCACGCAAGGGAGCAATGTTAACATTGGAATCTCATGGCTCAATACCAGAAGTGTTACTATCCAAGAAGAGTCTCAGAATTTGACAGGTTTAAGTGCAGTGTCATTTTCTTACCACTTACAGGAGCCTCTTAATGATATATCTGTGTATGCGGTGTTAGTTTCTTGGGAAATTCAGGTGGTAGCAAAGTGGTGGCTAGCAGAAAGTAGTACAAGTCTGGGAGGAAAGATGGGAAATACCATATCATTTTCTTGTCTGAAGTCTAGTGAAAAACCAATTTGCTCTAACATTCAGACCCCAGCTTGTTCTGTGGAGTTCCAGGAGCTGTATCAGTGCATACCGTGTCATGGTTTCACTACCTGTAGCTGGGAATAGATGGGAGTCACTGTGTTGTTGAAATCTGCGCAGATATACCAATCTTAAGCAGAGCCTCGGGCTTTATGAAGACCATTCCCAGCCCTTGGGGCGTGTAACATCCTCTTGTGCTGCACAGAACCGTGACTAGCACATCACTGAATCCCTACCGTAAGTTAACCTCATGTAAAAAGAACAGTGGCTTTGAGCTTCCCTTCAGAACTAATAACATGGTAGGAAACACAATGAGATGCAGATGATGCCAAGTGGAGGACAGCAACGCTGATGGTGTGACACTGAATGACACGGATAGAGAAAATAGTATCTACACTGTATTGACATGGCGTGATTGCTGGCTTGTTGAAGTCAATGAGAATGTTCTTGATATGAAAGAGTGGGGCAGTGAATAATTTGTTGTCTATTTTTGCATATCCTAGGTGCCTGGGCGCTCATCAAATTTATAAACTTGATCAAAGGACAAAGTTGAAAGAGCCTAAATTGCACTGCATGGCAGATAAAACTCACTGCACTTGTAAATCGGACTGCCTGACTGCTGCCTTGTCATGTTTAGTACAAAACGTTCAGCAATGTGTAAGGGTATAGCACCCCAAAGTCTCATGCTAAAAAGCTGATATGGTGTTTGTTCTGTGGAATTTAGCAGACACAGAGCTCATCTCAGATATGAGAGGGGAACTGGGAACCCATCAAAGAGATCTTCTAAGGCAAAGGCATCCTCTTAGCAGGGTCTTATCTCTGCACCGGTACGTCAAAGAGCACTCCTGCACAGTGGCAGTGTGCAGGCGCTATTACCAGTCACCTACAAAACAGACTGGCTTGCTTGTTGACTTGCAGGACTCTCAGACATGCGTCACCCATAAAACTCATGATGAAGAGTTGGGGGATTTTTAATAAATGGATATCTAATGTCATTTAGGAATCTAAACGAATACCCTGACTTTCAGAAAACAAGAAGCTCCACGACACCCAAGGAATCCAAGTGAAGGGATTTTTCAAAGTTACAAATTAATTTTGATAGCCACCAAAAAGGGATGATAAAAAACATGTTCGAAAATGTTTCCAGGAACTTCATGTGCCCTGGAATAATCATTAGCCGCCAACACTTGTGATTTTATAAAAATGCCTTCCATTTAAAATTTTTTTTCTATGCTTCCATTACCTAGTGAAACACACATGCACACAAATAAGAGCAGACAGGAGGAAACGGCTGTAGTACTTATACCTGAAGTGCTGTCAAAATATACAACATCAAGCTTGAAGGTGGAAATCTTAGGTCACTTCTAAAACTAGCAATTTCCAACAAATGTTTGATTTTGAAGGAATAATGTCACATCTAAGAGATTACAAAAGCAATAGTTGTTCCTTTGGTGGAATCAGAAACTACCTGCTTGCTAGCCTATCTCAGCAACTTGATGTAGCATTTGCTATAAAAATGCTGCTCTGCTGACAGAGAAGAGGTAACAGCTGTAAAAGGAATAGTTAGTTACCTTTTCCGTTCAGGTTCCCTGGGTACGTGATCTGCTCTGACGGTCCTCTTTCATTCTTCCTGGAGTCATGGCTGGAATTTTCTGCTGCAAACAAAAAGCATAAAAGTCATTATAATGATGAGGTGAATCTGAGGCCACAAATGACATTACGTAACCAAGAATGGATGATACGGCACCAGTCAACTTCTCATGAAGTCAAAGTGATGGTACCAGCATGAATATTTTATCCCCTTCTGCTTTTGCTTTGATCCCTGGGCAGTCTCCAGCAAACCAGGTCAGGGATCCCTTCCCTCTGTCTTCTGAGATTCCAGGGGTCCTTCCACCACCCCACTCTCTGAGCACCCACAATCTGCAACCGCTGTACCTTCTCAACCCACCTGGGAATGAGGACAATGGTGCTGTCACCTTCTTACAAGCGGGGCACAGAGGAACAGCCGGACTGTTGCACAAATTCTTAATTGTGTTTTTGGCATGTGACTATGAGCTCCTCCTCAGCATCATCTCCTCTTGTCTCTAAGGTTTCAGCTGTGAGTTAGGCACTTGGGTACCTCTTTGGCTGCTAGCGTAAATTCCTTCTTCAGTACAACATACAGACAACATGGGAAGCCTGGATCTGACACTGTCATTCTTGGGCTAATTTAAAAGGAGATCCTGTCATGAAAAATCTCTCCTTTGAGATTATGTGCCTCACAAAATACTAGTAACATAACCAGAAAGCAGGATCTTCTTGCAAGATCATGTACTACATGAAAAAAGATTCATATGTTCTAAGAAGAGGAGGGGAGGGAGGTTAAAAAAGCAGAATAAATAAGACTTTGACTAAAAAGCATCATGCAGTGTGGTATTCAAAAAAAGCCCAGCATCAGTTTAACACTGCTTCCAAATTTCTCAAAGGCAGAGAGGAACTGAACTAATGTTAGCCGTTATTCCCCATTAAGGCTATGCCTTCATGGCAAAAAAAAAAAAAAAAGGTTTTCCTTCAAGGAAAAAAAAAAAAAAAAAAAAAAAAAAAAAAGAAGCATGTTTTTACACTGAATTAGTTATCCAGCTTGACAGTGAGGCAGTGGCCCAGGTTGCCCAGAGAAGCTGTGGATGCCCCATCCCTGGAGGGGTTCAAGGCCAGGTTGGATGAGGCTTTGGGCAACCTGGGCTAGTGGGAGGTGTCCCTGCCCATGGCAGGGGGTGGAACTGGATGATCTCTAAGGTCCTTTCCAAACCAAACCAGTCTGTGATTCTATGATTCTAAGTTACTATAGCTTCCCAAGTGCAGACAGTACAAGAAACTCCTCTATGTTTGCTATTCAGACAGCAGATATCTCTGTTTATACAGCCTGCCAGATGCATCCAAAATAGACACCTACAAATTATTCTCTTGTCTAAAATGAGATGCAATGTCACTCAGCTGTGCAAGTATGATTTTATTTTATACATACTTATACTCAGCGCAGTTGCATGTCAACATCGATACAGCATCTGTCATGAAGGGTCCTCCTAGAACTGAGAGGATGGGAGCAGTCAGCCTCATCGCAGTCTGAATTCGTTCAGCAGTGAGCTACAGGGACCTTAATGAGAAACACACGCTGCACTAGAAAGGTCAACTGGGACATGTTGTCAGCCAGGACACCAGTAGCACCACCAAAAAGCCATAATTTGGCAAAACATGAGCCTATAGTGGCCAGAAGAGCTGTCATCTGCCACTGTATTTAGAATAGGAAGTAACTGTGTTAGGGTTTCTTTGGTTTTTTTAAATAGCAGCCAGTACAGATAGTTAAAACCATAGAACACAGCAGAAAAAAACTCCCTCACTCTAATACCCTTCTCTCTTCCCAGATATCACTGTACAGTTTAGATGGTGCTCCTGAATCTTTGCTTGCACACAGCAAGCTCTACGCAACAGCCCATATAAAAACAGGGACACTTGGAGAAAGTGGCTTCATTTGCTTTCATTTATTATTCCACTTGGCTGAATGTCAGCCATCTGCCTGTTCATCTCATCCCTCTATTGTGTGGGCACACATACACACAGACAAACGGCAGTACGGTCCTAGTCTATTCTTAAGCAGCCCACCATCACACAGAAACACAGAGGACATTAATAGCACAGATGATAGGAGAAAGAATCCCATTTGCTGCAACTTTGCAGTTCCAAGTGATTTATGAGATGTTTCAGCAGATGGAGCCATTGCAGTATACACCATGAATTGCCAACTAGGCCAATTCAGCATATTCAAAGGAAAAAAAGCTTATGCCTGCTCTAAGGACATTTTCAAAAGAATCCTTGGCTGTATCCAGGGAAATGCGTGTCATCCAGGCAACTACATGCTCTTTCAGCAAATAGATTGGCTTGCCCTGAATCTCCTAAGACTGATTTTTTAGATCTATAGGATCATTAGTAATTATGCATTAGTATCACAACCTAAGCTGATGGTTTTAATGTGCATCTGAAAGCTGTCAGGTCCCCAAATCATGCCCACTCAGTAACTGTGGCACATAAAGACCAGCCTTTGCCATGATAACGCTCTCATGGAAGCACAAAAACAGTTCATCCCCTTTAAAGGTAATGGAAGTAGGCAGAGCAAGGGACCCCCCTGGCTTAAGTGCGAGATGCTGAGTCTGCTCAAAACCAAAAGAGATGGAAAAGTGGACGAATACCCATTGAGAACTCCAAGGGCATTGCCAGGGTGTGCAGAGATGCAGTTAGAAAAGCAAAAGCTCAGCTCGAATTGAAATTGGCCAGAGATATAAAAAGCTGCAAGAAAGGGTTCTTCAGGTACATAAACAACAACCAGAAGGAAAATATTGGTCTGCTGTTAAACAGGAGAGATTAATTTGTCACCAACAATGATGGAAAGGCAGAGGTTCTCAATGCTTTCTTCACCTCTGTCTTTACCAGCACTGTTGGGACCCAGGCCTTGGGAACAAAAACCCAGGTTGATGCAAACACCGTCAATGACGGAAGAATTGGCACATGAGCTGTTACAGGAGCTTGACCCCTACAAATTGATGGACTCTGACATTATCCACCCGAGAGTGTTAAGAGAGCTGTCTGACATCGTTGCAAGGCCTCTCTCTGTAATTATTGAGAAGCTGTGGAGATCAGGGAACACCCCAGAAGACTGGAAGAAGGCTAACGTCACCCCTATCTACAAGAAAGGCCTAAAGGAGGATCTAGGAAATTACAGGCCCATCAGTCCC
This sequence comes from Pterocles gutturalis, assembly GCF_000699245.1. Classification (NCBI taxonomy): domain Eukaryota; kingdom Metazoa; phylum Chordata; class Aves; order Pterocliformes; family Pteroclidae; genus Pterocles; species Pterocles gutturalis. The sequence continues at coordinate 27,783 of NW_010131097.1, forward strand.
TGGGAAAGTTATGGAATGAATCCTCCTGGGAGTATCACAAGTCAAATGAAGTGCGTGATTGGGAAAAGCCAGCACGGACTCAACAAGGGCATATCATGCTTGACAAACCCGATCACCTTATACGACAAAGTAACCTGCTTGGTTGATGTGGGCGAGTGGTGGGCATTGTCTACCTGGATTTTTCCAAGGCTTTCGATATGGTTTCCTACAGCCTCTTCCTAAAAGAAACTGATGCTTACAGTCTAGACAAGTGGTCTGTGCAGAGTGGGGAACTGGCAACCTGTCACAAGTGGGGTCCCCCAGGGATCAATATTGGGCCCAACACTTCATAAGTGATCTGGATGATGGGACCAAGTGTACCCTGATGAAGTCGGCTGATGATACTAAACTGAGCGGGGAAGTGGACACTTCAGAAGGGAGAGCCACCCTGCAGGAAGACCTGGATAGGCCGGAAGAGTGGGCTAACAAGAACCTTAGGAAGTTCAACACAGACAAATGTAAAGTCTTGCACCTGGGAAAACAAAATCCAGGAGAGCAGCACAGGCTGGGATCCGCCTGGCTGGGGAGCAGCTCTCTGGGGGCCCTGGTGAGCAACAAGCTCAATACAAGTGAACAGTGCACTGCTGCGGCAAAGAAAGCCAACAGGATGCTGGGTTGCATGAATAAGGACATCACCAGCAGAGACAAAAAAGTCATTATCCCACTCTACAGTGCTTGTCAGGCCACACCTGGAATACCGTGTTCAGTTCTGGTCAGTGCTATGCAAAAAAGATGTGGACAGGCTGGAGGGTCCAGAGGAGGGCCACAAAGAGCGGGGGGCTGGGAAGCCTGCCATATGAGGAAAGGCTGAGAGAACTGGGTTTGTTCAAGCCTTGAGAAAAGAAGGCTTAGGGAAGACCTTATCACTACGTTCCAGTATTTAAAGGGTGGCTACAAAGAAGGTGCAGACTGCCCTTTTACAAGGAGTCACTGAGGGGAGGGCTAATGGGTACAAGTTACTCCTGGGGAGATTCTGATTGGGCACAAGAGGAAAATTTTTCACAATGAGAACCATCAGCCATTGGAATAATTGCCCCAGTGGAGTGGTGACTTCCCCAAGATTGGCCACTTTTAAGATTCAGCTGGACAAGATGCTGGGCCATCTTGTCTAGACTGTGCTTTTGCCAAGACAGGCTGGACCAGATGATCCCTGAGGTCCCTTCCAACCTGGTATTCTAAAATTCTATGATTGATAATCAACCAGTTCCCCTTACTCATGCCAAAATCAATTTTTTTAAAGGACAAATGTCACTACCATAGCTGCAATTGCTGTATTGTTATGTGGCAGGATACCCCCTGCTGACGGAGTGAGGCTTTCAGAATATTTACACACACTCATATTGAGGAAAGTAAGACAAATAAGAATACAACAATTCAAGTTTCCAGGAATATATTGATTTATGAGTATGACTCTTCAAAGGTTCTAGGAAAATAACTATGATCATAAACTTGGGCATAAAACAGCGAGCAATTCGTGGTACAATTAGAATTTGAGATAAATGGATTAATAATCTCCTGCTCAAGCATCTAAGAAGCTGTATTCATCAAAGGCTTCTGTTGACATTACACATTACTGAAGGGGAATTGGGATTTAATATCTCCTTGGTATGCAAACTCATTACCATTTTCCCTGATGGAGGCTACACACGTACAGAAGGGGCAGAAACTACTATACTTAATACAGAAAGACAGAATGCCTTCAAGAACTGACCCCTTATGCTTTGCATGCTGCATAAGACCCACTCATAAGCTACACAGGAGTTACTTGGCAAATCTGCCCCTTACACTTTTGACTGCTTTGTAACTTTGAGTGTTAAAGACAGTACAGCAGCTCTTCTGCAGTAACAATCACATCAGTTCTGTGACAGTTCTGGGACATGTTGCCATTATACTGCTGGGCTGATGGTAACAGGGTAACACTTCTAGCCCCAACCAAATCTCTCACCTGGAGTTATGGCTTTCACTCTCCAGACTATGACAGCAGGGCATGTTACACTGAATGCAAGTTAAAAGGCTGCAACAGCAAGCCTATGATTTCCGCACCACAAACCTACAAAGGACACTAATAGTATGTTGTTATATTATCCTGGGACAGCTTTGCCTTCTGAGTAACATGCCATAAATCAAGGGGAATTTAGTGAAATTGAGAGCTCACAGAAGGGCTGAACAGAGGCCAAAAACAGGCATGCAAGGCATTTCTGCCGTGCATTTCCACTAAACGCTGGCAGTCTAGCTTCTAACGTATCACTCAGTCCCAGGCTCCAAATCAAAGCCTTCTCATTGCACTAACCCCTGTGGTAGCTTTGGATTGAAACAGCTATTGAAACTGAATCCACAAAACCCTCCTCGTTGGGGAGTAAATCTAAATTTAGACCCTAATCTTCAAATGAATGTATGAAGCTGATCTACCTCACTGCATTACTAATGTTCTTTACAAATATATGATGTCTTAAAGGCATTTCATTTCCCTCAGTGTGTACGCGGCAAAGAGCTGGATTAAAAGGATGGATTCCGCTAGAAATACCCATCACTATACAGAGCAAGCACAATTAATAAGGAATCAGTTAATCCCCCTTTGTTAAATACCTTTCTCTAAGAACTGCAGGAAGTGCAAAAAAAGAGAAGCCGAAAAGAAGGAAATAATAAAACATGAAGAAATAACCGTTGGTATGTATGCTCAGAGGCTGGGCTAGGCTGAACTGGCTGGCAGCAATGGCAAACTAAAACTTCATCGGGGATCACCAATCAGGCTGCTGCAAGTTGGGAATTGCATTTATGGAGATGAAGCTTCTGAGCCTGTGGGCTCAGAACAGGTCACCTAGAACTGACCCAGTGAAATTATGAGACTGCAAATAAGATAAAACATATTCATGGCTAGCTGCTAAGCCATCCTCCTGGGGAGGTCAGACCTCTGTCATAAGGAACCTTCTGTGGATGAGGTAGCTTGCACTGGCATGTGGTGAAAAAGCTGGGCAGAGAATCTGTGTGAATCTACAGTTTTAAACTGCTCCTGTAGAGTTGCCTGTGTAGTCCAGGAATGGGTCTTCAAAGCTTTTTTCACCAGCCTGCTGAATTAGGGAAAAGAATCAATACAATCTCTCGGACATCTCAGGAGGCTGGGTTTCCATGGGACATTAACTCTGATACCTAAATGCTAATTGAAATTCAATGTTTTTCAGGGTGTTATTCCTAATGAGCTTTGCAGAAATAGATAACTGCTTTGGTGTGGACAGTCAGAGCAAACTGTGATGATGCCATTACCTCCTCAGCTAATTATTTGGAAGGAAACTGAATGCAAGGGAAAATTTAAAAGCAGAGGAACATTCTGCAATAACAATGTAACCTCACACAGTGAAACAAGATGAGCAAAGTTTACTAGGAACAGGAGCTAAGTGTCTATTTTCTAATGCTTTTGATAGGTTGACCTCAGCCAGCAGCCAAACACCCACCCAGCCTCTCCCTCTGTCCCCTATCCTGCAGGATGGGGAGAAAATAGAAGAAAGGTGAAAAGACTCATGGATCCAGTTTAACACGAAAAGCAAAAGCAAAAGCAAAAAGAGGAGGCTGTCCTGCCTGTGACCATAATTGGTGAGCGATCCCTCCCTGTCCTTGTTTTGACCCATGACACTTTTGGTATATTTTCTCCTCCCCAGCCCATCGAGGGGAGGAGTGAGCGAGCAGCCGCATCGTGCTTATTGCTGTCTGGGCCTAAAGCACAACAACTTGGTTCCGTTTGGAACAAAATTTTCTACCACGTGAACAAAGCTCACCCATACAGGAAACCAGTAAGTCATAGCTACAGAGCTGTGAAGTCCCTCTTTGGTTCCTCATGTCCCATTGATAATTACCTCCTAACAGAGTCAGGAATCTAAGAACTGCTGCAGAGCTGAGCCTTGGTCTGTGGAATGAGCTCGTTAGGAACCAACAAACCTCATCATGTTTCACCTGAAGTAAAAAATGACTATCATCCAGTCTGACATCTCTACCAGAGACCCACAGAAGTATGGGCATTTAGAAACGAAGCAGAGAAACAACTCTGCATTGCATACAAGACTCAGAAAGGACAAAAGAGAAAGGCTAAAACGTGTACCACACAGTACTTCATGCAAAAGAGAAGAAAAGCAAAGCCTTTGCATCGAAGCCCCAATGAAAGAAAGTTGCAATCTCTTTAACAGCTGCTAACTGTAAAATTGAAAGACGCTATTAACAAATAAATCACCATTGGTGAACAGATACAGCTGCGGTGTCTGTAGTGGATTTACCTCTGTTTATGCCATGGAGAGATTTGGCCCTGAAATTCTGTGAGAAGGAAATAGATTTTTGAACTCTGTATTTTGGAAATAAGGTCTAAAAGCATCACTCATGTCAATGCGATTACTTTGAGTTTGCCAAATGTTCCCCACTGAATGTGTTTTTCTGTTATTTTACTAGCTTGGCTTGTGAACACAAGATTACAAGAAAATGAGAAAATCAAAAGATATGCAGTCTCTCCTGGAAGGGGTTAAAACCCTGCCAAAAATCCACATCTGGGTTTGTGTTATAAAGTCTGCCACTGAGTACAAGCCACAAAGTCCAGAGAAAATAAACTTGCTTTTAAAATATCTCATGAGGTTTTGTCACTTTTGAATGTCACATTCCTGGAGATTTCGCTGATGACACCTGCACACTGCTGACTTACTGGCAATGAGATATATCGCTGGCCACTTACAGAGGTGTTTCATGAAAACCAAGATAAATTTTATAGGATCAAAGCATAGTCCATGCCTGAAAAAGGAAAGCTGTCAGCCTTGAGGATTCACTGCGACAGGATGTTCTCAGAACTACAGAGCCACTCAACTGTCAGACGATGCAAGCTGCCTGTCTCGTCTCTTCTTCGCATTCCCCCACACCATGAATCACTGGAATGTTCAAAATGAACGGCATCATCTCCTTAATCCTTTCACTCCAAGGGTTAATATCTCAAACTCTTCTGCCCATGCTTTGCAAGCTCCCACCACCTGGGATCACTTTCCTGCTCTGGCAAGTGACAGTGGGTAAGGAGGGTGGATCCTGCAGGACTCAACAGGCATCCTGTCAGCAGCTCAGAAAACGCTGCTGTCAGCCCACCTCGGATGGTTTCCTCTCATTCACAGCAGCTACCTCTCTGTCTCCCAAAGATGCCAGGAATGCAAGCAAGAAACTCCAGTTTTGCTCTGCTCCTTGAGAACCTCCTAGTTGTTATTATACTAATAGTCTTTCCCACTGGGAAGTAGAATTTTTGGTGTTGCTGAGTATGATCACATTATATGAGCCAAATTCTCGGTATGTATTCATGCAATGTCACATTTCTATGGCTTTTTTTTTTTTTTACACTGAAGGATGAAAAAAAACTCTTCACAAGCTATGAACAAGATTCTCTACTTTTTGATGGGATGCAATGTGCTCCAGCAGGTGCTGTTAGACTGCACTTCCTGTATTTGACCAGAGAAGCAGCAGTTTAGATCTTTTCCTCTTCTAGCATGCCTCAAAAATGTGGGACAGCATGACCAGGTCCAGAAATGACAAGCAGCAGCCAAGAGGCAATCAGATTTAAGGTATTCGAGAGATTCTGCTGGCCAAGGATAGCAAGCCATGGGCCGAAAAGGAGCATTCACACTCTGACAAAGCAAAGGGAGATTCTAAGAACCCTGGACTACCAGCATTCTGCTCATCTAATGCTGACGGATGAAGGGCTGGGGTAATGCTGGTAACACTGAAACCATGGTTCAAGCAGCAGGGGCAGCTGAAAAGATGACTGCCATCCTCTTCAGCTACTGATCCTGGGTCACTGGTATAGACAACATGGCAGATAAAGGGGGGAAAAAAAACCAGATACAAGAAATCTGAGTGAAGGCAGCAAAGAAATAGGCAGCATTCATGGTTCGGTAACTTACTGATTACACATAAGTGAGTTGATATGAACCTACTCTCCCTGCAATTCAGAATTCAAGCTCTTATTCTAGATCTTGAGAAATAAGTAACGTTGCATTTTTCAGTAACTCACTCACTTAATAAAACTCTCCTGAGTAACGTGAATAAGAGTGAGAACTTACAAGGAAGACAAAGATTATGAGGATAGAAAGAGAAAAATATTAAAAATGTCTGTAGTCAGACATACAATTGCTTATTTAAGTCTGAAAGACAAAGATTAATCTTTTCTTAACAGGGTAAAACTTGCAAATTTTAGCTTGCTTTTACTGGAAACGTCCTGGATAGCTCAGGAAAAAAAAGTCTATCATCCTTTAGAGAGGCTCACATAGCACCCCACCCCCATATCTTCCTTTCAAAGAGGTCATCAGTTTCTAGTTTTTATGCAATTTCTTAAAAAAAAAAAGGCTTTCTTCTGTGCACAAAGATTGATTCATTAGATCTTTTTTGTCTCTGGGCATTGAGCAGCCTTTTGCTGAATAGACTTGAAGTGCATGCAACTTAATTGGAAGAGCAAAATTTCCAACATCTCCCTAGGATATTTACTGGGAATGGTGAGACATAAGGAAAAGGAAATTGCTGATGTTTAATGTTTTACACTGTGGAAAGGATTCATTGTTTTGCTCAGCACCTTGAGTACTTTACAGGCAGGAAAGGGTGCCCCTCTCAAGAATGAACACATTACTTTTCTTTCACCCACATCATGTGAGGGGATGTGAATGAAATAAAAATACATGTGAGTTTTCTACTCACATCATCACAGTCACCCTAAGACACCAGAAGTTTGAGAAATCTAACCCCTCTTGAATTTTCCTGCAGATATACAATTCTGTGCAGTAATCAGGAATTTCCTTAATTTCTTGCTAAAGACAGCGAGCACAATTACCATTTTTCTACACTTCCAAACAAAAACAACAGTAAATTGCCATCTAGGGAACTCCAAATGCAAGAAACATCAACAATTTTGGCAGTATTCCCATCTAAATTGGAAAAAGTTTTAGCAACATAGCACCACTCCCTAAAAAAAGAAACCTTCATCAGATGCTTGGTGCTGATTTAACTGACATTCCACTTACCAGCAAAACTACACAATGCTTAAAAATTCCTTGGAAATTCCTCAATCCTCACTCCTGCATAATAACAGAGACTCACACAGTGAATGATAGCTGGGGAAAAAAAAATTGAAGAGTTCTAGAAATGCTTCTGTTTTCATGTTGGTTGTCAAAAATGCTGTTTGCAGTACCAGCTATACCATCTGGTTTATCTTATCACTTCAATACTCCTTTTTCAACAGGTGCTTAAAAGATTTTGTAATTCATTCTACAAGCTGGCCAGAGCCCCTGCTGACATTGCTGCTGCTTTTTAGCAGCATTTTTTCAGATGACTTAACTCTCTTATGATAATCCTACTGAAGCCAATTGGTTTACTTGAGTTATATGCCCGTATTTGCACAACAAAGGGGTAGCAAAAGCTTGTATCAAAGACAGGGTACCCGGCATTCCTTGCAAATAAGAACTCCCACTGCTGCAGGCAAGTTAACTGATTAGGAAATGCAAATATGTTGAGTGAAAGTTCCAGGAGGAAAAGGAATTATCTAAGTAGCATCAGAAAGCCTGGGGATGTGGGCAACGGATATGTGCTCCAACGTGTTGCCTTCTATCGGCTGGACACCATGAAGCAGAAAGCTCTGCTCCCGGAAGCGTGCATGCCACATGCCTGAGTTTTACTCAGGATCCTTTGGCCAGGATTAGACAGTGAGACTGGCTCCACTGAAGTCAGTTGTCTCATGTAGGAATCTTAAGACAGCCAAAACCCCTGCCAGCATTTCTGATTACTTAATAACAAAAACAAGCAAGAAAAGCAAGTCATGCTATAATCCTATACGATAATTGAGATTCTACGTGAGAGGGGACAAAGGCTCAATATCAACCTTATTTTTTGCTGCGGTTTAGTCCAATCCATGGAGACTCATGATTCCACTCTCACTCTGACCCTAAGAAATCAGGTAAGGAGAGGTCACAGGGAGGATACTTCCTGCTCCCATCAACATCCTGCAGCTTTTTCAGTTGTCCTACTTCACGTATTTAATGTTATTTAAACTACCCATGATGGCAGGATCAGCTGACTCTGTCGTGACATCACATACACATGCTGTCATGACACATTCCAGCAACCGTGCAATACACACAGACATCAGCTTGCTTCCACCAAATCAAAGTCCCTAGAAGAAGCAGGCAACATAATTTTGCTTCCCTAAATTTATCTGAGATATTAAATTGTCTGAATGTTGTGGTATTCAAGATTTAAGAAGATAAATGAGGTGTAACAGCTGTCCGTGATTTCTAAGCTTTCATTCTTTTCCCGTATTTTGCAATCCTCTCCTTTTATCTACCATACCTGGAAGTCATTTGGATTCTACCCATCACAGCTCAAACTGACTTCTGTAACACTTTGCTCTGTCATTACTCAGGTTTTGGTGTAAGCCTTCACCTCCCACCTCCTTCACTCCACTACCACCTTCTCTCAACATCTCTTACTTCTTGCACACTTTTGCTCCTTTCTTTACCCTGGTTACTGAGGGATTCTGTTATTCTTTGTCTCTGCAAAGTGACATGGCCTGATTCCCCTCTCAGGCTACTTCTGCTAGTGCAGCTCCATGTGACATAAATGGTTTTGACTTTACACAAATGCAGGAGGAGAATGAGGTCTCTGGTTTACAAATCCTCCAAGTACAAACAAGGCTCAGTTATGACACTGGACATTTCTTTCAGGAAGGTCTTGAAATCATATTTATGAGAATATAATCTGCTTTAGGTTGCTGGGCTCATTATGCATGTTTTTATACTAAGATTCACACACAAGTGTTCAAGAATAAGAACCTGCCTAGTAACATCCTCAGGATGAGAAGGCAAAAAAAAGGGGTGACATAATTTTGGCTTCCAAGCCCATCATTCTTTAAAATTCTTGCAAAAGAACAATTCTTCAACTGATTTTACAGTGACTGTAAACATCTTTCCCTTTGTGCTCTTTCAACTTTGCCCAGTACCTGAGGCTTTCTGCAGTGCGGTGCCTTATTTCAGTATCACACGCTACAGGCTGAGGCATCTTGGGACACAGGGAAACGGTGCTTTTCTTTCTTCTCTTTCCAGATGGCTTACTTCTGCACCCTAGAAAGAGAGCATATTCCATTTGTGCACTTCTCTCTTCTTGCTCACAGTTCAAACTTTCTTAACATAGAGATTTGTTTCCTAAACCTGATTAAGCAAGGAATATTTTTACTAAAACAATTCAGCAAATTATAATTTTATCAGAACTGCCTTTTAGAAAGAGCTTTTGGAAATTGCTCCGTAACTCATTTGGAATATGTGCACAGATAGAAGGATTTATCTATTCCATTCATCTCTCATTAAAAAAACCACAAAAACAACACAGGACATTGCTAACTCTAATAAAATGTCTGGTTTTGGTACCATAGATAAAAATTCAGTGCCTTACAAGAAATCTTACATTAAATCTCTTTTCAGGAGCATGCATTTCCCACAGAGCTGTTGTCAGGATTTCACGTACCTGACTAACAGGAAAAGGGAATATTCTAAAATCAGCAGCGCGCAGGCGTGACATTGACAAACACACCTGCGTACCCTTCTTCTGCTCCTGGCTCTCTATATTTCTGATACTTGTCCAACAAATTAACAGCATTTAGATTTTTGCAAATCCAGCACGCTGCAGTTCACAAAAAGCTTGCCATTTGTTGGCTGGATTTTTACAGCATATACTGCCGTGGTACCTATGGGATACATACATGACTGAAGCACGTCATAGAACCATAGAATCACTGAGGTTGGAAAAGACCTCAAGGATCAAGTCCAACCAGTCTCAGCTGCCTGTGCTTTATTTTTCTTAGTAGAAACTAAAATAGCACAAGATTTCATAAACCGGTGCAAATTTGATTATTTTTGCATGGGTTTGACTTTGCTCAAGATATTAATCTACTGGCACGCTAATTAACAAAGACAAAACAATTATCAAACCACAATGGATCCCGCCTGAGCAAGCAGCAGCATGAAGAGTGCTGAGGGCACAAGAATGAAAAGATAATCGGAGAGGCATCGGCTTACGCCTCAGTCGTGGCCTGAAAATGCCATTAAGCAAACCATCGAACCCCTAATAAATAACCCTGTCGTTATTTTTCAGTGACACTGCCAGGTCGCAGAGTTTCAACCCTGTTCAATTGCTTGTTTTCCTTCCTTAGCAGAACAAAGGCTGAAATATTCACCGGATTATTTAAATGTCATTTTACAGGCCACAGCATGTACAGCTCGGGGAACAGCGAGGAAACTTGAACGTGATGAAAAATGAAATCATTTTGAAACAACAACGTGCAGAAAAAGGCACTCAGGTTCTAATATTTAGTCAAATTCAGATAAAAATGGGGGTAACCACTGTCCTTACGCTTAGACACTCAAACCCAGAACTCAGCACGGGATGTTTGACCCTGCCATCAGCATATGAGCTCAGGGCTTACTTCACAGCGCTGAATGGATCACTCTGGGCTGCAGGCTCGCTGCGGAACCCATGGCGCTCATGCTTAGCACAGGCACGGCCTTCACTGCCAAAAACCTCCCGGGGATAACGAAGGGCACGGGCGGCGGCGGGGCGGTCACCCGCGCAGCGCTGGGAGGGGATGAGAGAGGGCGGGAGAGAGGCACGCTCAGGCGGGGCGGGCGGTGCCACGG